>NC_063044.1:0-300000 GCF_018812025.1 Megalobrama amblycephala | reverse complement strand
AATGGTAATACATCGCTTACAAAGGGTTCTTGTTAACTACTGTATGATTATCAGACGATTTTAACGTGTTAATGTTTCAACCATATCGTGCAATTATACAATCTGATAAACTGCAATTGTGCAGTTTGTATCCATTAACACGCTCATAAACATTACAAAAAGAAATGTCATGCCATAAGCTACACAATTATAAGCAAAAATACGTTGATATAATCAACATTTTGTTATTCAACAAGTGCTAGGCTATTAAGATAAAAAGTTTCTGCTATAGATAGTTTGCGCCTAATCTGACTCTCCACAATGGGCTACACAATATTTTATAGGCCTATTTGTATTTTGACTGCAGTTAAGAGCAAAATGACGAGAACATGTTTAATATTGGAAGTTTAAGATTCTTTATTAAATATTCTTACTTTACGCAAAACATATAGGCATCTGTACGTTGTACCTCTATAACATCATAACATAAATTATTAAATTATAGTTCAAATGAACCGTACAAACCCAATCTTGGTTTTTGCTATTAATTTAGGCCTATTTATTTATATCAGCAGATCTGTGTTGATTCAGTTAATTTCAATAACTGTTGATGTTGCAAACTGTGGTTAAGCTGTAAAGCAGCTCGAAAGAATTGACCAAGATATGTAACATTATGGCTCCGTATTATTAGAACAATAACTGTACAGAATCTTTACTGCCATCCAATGTTCCTTAAAGACAAAGAAATAAAATAAAAATGTTAAAGAAAAACAAACAAAAACAACAACAACCGATTGTGTTCCATTTATAGGCTATATCAATGTATAGTAATTTTTACATTTTCTTGTGTGTATAAAAAGCACTCACCCAACCTAACAGTGCTTGCTCTGCAACACTTGACAAGTTTGAGGGCGCTTTGTTTAAAATGTTTGTCACCAAAGCCATTAATCCAGAGGGCGGGAGACTCAAAATATTAGCCTAAGCTATACACGTGACAGACCTTTTTGCAATCTTGGTGCTTTTTGTTAATTTTAACATTCTGATCTGATCATATGAAATAAGCTGACGAAATACACAATTGTTAGACTCTATTATGAGTATTTGCAGTAAGTTTCTTTATTTGTTTGTGTTATGGGGATTTGCAGAAGTTCAAATGGGATCAACCCTCCCCCGCGAGTTGCCAGCGTCTGCTGTGCAAAGTATGTGCGAAGTTTTGAATGGAGCGAGGAGGGATTTTTTAAAATCGGAGATTATTTACTAGCAGATTATTTACTAGCAGATTATTTACTAGCAGAATAATCGCAGATTATTTACTAGCCTTTGCTGTTTTTAGAACTAAACTCAATTGACTAAAGATAAAAATAAAGCACCCAACTGAATCAGTTGGATGCTTTATTTTTATCTTTAGTCAATTGAGTTTAGTCGAAAATGCAAGCAGAATACAATAGAAAATAGTGCTAAATTACCACAAAAGGGGGGAAAATTCACTCTTGTTTCCATCGCCTTTTGTGAGGTAGCCAAGACAACAGCAAGCTTTGATGCGCTGTTACTGTGTTACTGTTAGCGGTCGTGTGCCGAGACAAATAAATATGTTCGGTCTTTGCTGAGATATTATTATTATTATTATTATTATTATTATTATTATTATTATATTATATTGCCCAAACGTAAATATCCTAGCCAATAAGTCTAGAGTTAGGCTATTTCTTTATTCTTTTACTGTAAATACATGAATTTAGTTTAGGCCTATATATCATTTGATGCACCGATCGAAATTACTGAAAATTTGCGGCCGAAACAGCAATTTACGCGCTTGTCTAGAAGGGAACCTTATATAGCCTAGCCTATTACGCAAATTTGTGTCTAACTTAGAATTTAGACCAGCTAAAATATATTGTTAGACCAAAACATCTTATCAATTAAGTAAGTAATAAAGACATGTATTTAAGAAATTTAATAAAAACAGAAAGACATCTATTGATTCAGCCTTATTCAAAGGCCGTGGAAACATGAGTTCGTTTGTTACGCAATCCATTCCACATCCGACGTTCTTGGTTTTCTTCCTAATTATTAAATATAGGAAATTGGTTGATGAAACATTGATTGAAATTAAGATACAATTTCTACAAAACGAAATTCACTTTAAAGAAAGACTTACTGTAAAACAAAACTTAATGAAGTGGTCAAACTTATGTCTGACCCGCTGCATGTCTCCCAACATTGCGCATCCGTCATGCTATTCACTTTTCATAATCAACATTGGTGACATCTTAAAAAAAAAATATATTGGGCTATAGCCCAATATTTAAATATAAATATGAAACTAAATTGGTTACATTTTTATCCCTCTGGCCGACGAAAGCGCCGGCGCGTTCTGATGGATTTTCTCCTCATGACAGCTGAAACAACTTAAAACAGGCCTTCCGTCATTTTTGGTGATAGCCTACAGATTGATGCAAGACTACAAGTGGTCTACTTTTATTTGTGTACGCTCACAATAACAACAAAACCTTGTAGGCTACTTTTGAAAAATAAAATAAAATAAAAAAACAGGGTGCGCTTTCAGCTGGCTCTCTGCGAGAATCTGAAACGTCCCAAAAGTGAACTTAAACTCAGCGAATAATTGTACCTAAAAAGAAAGAAATATCTCAATTCGATAAGATATAGGTCTGTGTTAAATAAGAGGCGATCTATCCGCTGGAACGTGTTGTTTCTGAAATCATGGCCAGTGCTCGTTGCTGCTGTTATCAGTTCTCTTGGCGCTCGTGCACACGCGCAGTTTTCACACAGACAATCGAGCGTTTAGTTCTGGTAAAAGCACAAAACAAAATGCACACAACGTGTCCTTGCTCTTGATGTACAATCACTGATGAACACCTTTGGTTTTAATGAGTAAATTAGCCAAAATATTTATTCCTGCCGGTATTTTAGTCTGCAATATCAAAATCACTAAACGTTACAGCATATATAGCCTAACAATAACAACATTAAAAAAATCAAGAACAATAGCAGTTAATAAGAATATTGCTCTTAATGCGGTCTTAATGCTGGACCGTTCTCATTTCGCTCCGCATATGGAACTTTTTTTTTTTTTTTTTTTTTTTTTTTTTTTGCTAAGAGCAAACCAGAATGAAAATATTACATTTTTAATCCGTGTGTGTGTGCTCCTAATATATATATATATATATATATATATATATATATATATATATATATATATATATATATATATATATAGGCTATATATGCCTAGTAATGACTTTTTAATGACAATAGCATGCAGTAAGACTTTGTGTAAAGGTCTTTCTTTTAATTTTTGATGCATAGACTGTAGCCAAAGACTATCCCACGTTTTGAAATTAACTCTCACTTTAAATTTTCTAATGGTTTTTAAGGATGTTAAAATGTCATATTATAATGTTATTGTTGTTTTACTTCGTCCTTTCGTCTCCGTTTACAAACCGACATTTTATTATTACAGTCACTTTCCAATCTGTCCCTTTGCGCCACCTGGCGGTACTTTTTTACAGGCGACTGAATTTCAGTTAACGCAACGGCCCTGCGGCGGCGGTATGCGCGGCGGTAATACCCATTTTGGTTGTCCACCTACTGTATATATATTTTTAAATAACCAAACTCTAATAACGTGGGCATATCCCTCGAGCGCAGTTGATGACGCTAAAGGGAGCGAGGATATATCATTTCACTTGATTAAATTCCTACATCCTCGAGTCTTTTCCTTGCGTCCTTCCCTCGCACCTGAAGGGGTGGAGCTAAGACGCGAGGAAAGGAAGCAAGGAAAGGAAATGAGGATGCACAAATAAGAATTGAGAAGCACCCTCTGTGTTTTAGTAAGAGTAGGCAGCTGTTGCAATAGCAGCGAAACACATTCAGAATCAGTTTCTTCTTTTCTGTACAAGTCAATTAAAGTCCACTGCATTCTTTCTCATTTGTCTTTCATCAGAAGTCTTTTGTCCATTAGGTGTTGTCAAACAATACCTTTCATTTTGTTGTTTTGACACTTTTTCTAAATTAAAAAAAAAAAAAAAAAAAAAAAAAAAAAAAAAAAGAGCAGTGGGAGCATCCATCTAATGTAGCTACAGACATAAAAAGAGATCTTATCAGGGCACCTTTAGCCCACACTTGCAACAAATATTTTAGGTCATGTTTCTTGAATTAGAATTCTGAATCATACCAAATGTGATGTGTAAAATTTCTTGTTCTATTTCAGATTTTTGTTTTGTTTTATTTTTCTTGTTGCAAAACACATATGTATTTGTGTCTTTCCTATTTCCCACCACTGTATCAAATTATCAAATTCATTTTTCTTAGAACCCCATTCATTCCAAAACAATTCAAATTTCTCATAAAAATCTTTTTCTTTCAACAATGCAACATTAAATTTCCAATAAGGACTTTTAAATTTAGATTGTGTCAAAACAATATTGACTGTAATAAAATGGTGATCTGATAGCCAACATGGAAATATATTACACCCTATTATTCTATTATTTTAAGCACGCTTGACATAAAACCTGTCAAGTCCTGCTACACTTGTCATTCCCTGTGAAACTTTTGTCCATGTATATTTTTTCATCTCTTTATTCCTATCTCTCCATACATCTCCCAAATCATTCTGAATTGTAATGCTTATTAAGAGAGAAGCTGATACAGGATGTGGTTCCTCATTATTCCTGTCTAAAAGAAAATTAAGTGTACAGTTCCAATTCCCTCCAATGATTAATACACCATCCAAAGTATAGCTTTTTAAAAATTCTCCTAATTTTCTAAACATAATGATTCTATCTGACCCTTTGATTGGAGCATAAATATTTATGAAAACAAATAACCGATTTTTAATCTTAGCTTTCACCATCACAATACGTCCTTTCTCTATTTCCATTTCTGATAAAATATTGACATTAAGGTGAGATGAAAATAAAATCGCTACACCTGCACTGACATTTGTGCTATGGCTAAAACAAATTTTTCCTCCCCACCACAGATTTAACTCAGATTCATTTTTTTATATCGATATGAGTTTCTTGTAAAAATATTACGTCAGCATCTTTAAGTCTAAGAAATTCATTAAAGGGATAGTTCACCCAAAAATGAAAATTTGATTTTTATCTGCTTACCCCCAGCGCATCAAAGATGTAGGTGACTTTGTTTCTTCAGTAGAACACAAATGATGATTTTTAACTCCAACCATTGCCGTCTGTCAGTCAAATAATGCGGGTGAATGGGAACTCTATCAATAAGAGTCGAAAAAACTTGCATAGACAAATCAAAATTAAACCCTCCGGCTCATGACGAGATATTGATGTCCTAAGACACGAAACGATCGGTTTGTGTGAGAAACCGAACAGTATTTATATCATTTTTTACCTCTAAAACACCACAATGTCCAACTGCGTTCAGCACTCAGTTAGTGAGGTCTGATCGTGCTCTGACAATGGCAGTGATGTCTCGCACTTATTGAAGTATAAGTGCGAGAAATAACTGCCGTCATCTGTTTGAAAGTGTGGTTAGCGCATTTACAATTAGAGACACAAGATAAGGCTCAAGCATGAAAGGATGAGCTGCAGCATCAGCATCAGCTTGAACGGTATCGTATTGACGCGGAAATGAAAGTTAAAATACAACAGCTTGAATTGCAGGCTTGTAAACACTCAAAAGAGAAAATATATCCTCTGCTCTGAAAGATGATGCAGTCTCTGAGGCAGTTGTGGGTTTGAATCCTTTGAATCCTACAACTGTTTCAAATGATTCCATTGTAAATGATTCAGTTAACGTGTTAACAGATTCTTTAAATGTTCCTTAATGTGGCGAAGAATATCGTAATAATTCCACCGTTTCATGAGAAAGAGGTTGAGGCTTATTTTCAGGCATTTGAGCGAATAGCTACAGCGTTAAAATGGCCAAATGAGGTCTGGTCATTAATGTTACAATGTAAACAATGTTACAATTAATGTTACAATGTAAAGTGCAAGAGGTGTGTGCCACTCTTCCTTTGGAATAGAGTGTTCAATATGAAATGGTGAAAAATGCTATTTGTTGTGCACATGAGTTAGTGCCTGAACACTACAGACAACAATTTCATAAGATAAAAAATTCCGCTGCTCAGACATATGTTGAATTTGCCTGTGAGAAGGGTATTCTTTTTGACATGTGGTTGAAGGCTTGTAAAGTGACTGACTACAATTCTTTGCGTGAATTGTTGCTCATTGAAGAGTTTAAGAATTGTGTTCTGGAGCAAACTGTGGTTTATTTCAATGAGCAAAAGGTTAGTACTGTACAACAAGCAGCCATTTTAGCAGACGAGTATCCTTTTATGCATACACCCGTGTTTGTAAAGCGTTCGTTTGATTCTGGACACACTTCACAAAAGGAAAATGAGATTAATTCTTATGATGATCAATCAAACCTAGTCCATCTGGCCCAAAATTTCGTAAAGAGTGTGGCTATTGTCATAAAGTGGGACATGTGATCGGTGAGTGTCGAGTTTTAAAACAAAAACAAGAGCGTCCGGATTCTTCAGTGAATCGACCTCGCTGTCTCATGACTCACGACTGTGAGTTCCGTAGTTCCTGATGCGTGCTTTCAACCTTTTCGTGTTTGACAGTCTTATGTCCTTGACTGGTTGTGTTGAGGATAAGAAGGCTGTTAAAATTTTACGTGACACTGGGGGATCGCAATCTTTTGTATTGTCCAATTCTCTACCCTTTGGTGCAGAGTCTGCGTGTGTCACTAGTACTATCATACAGGGAATAGGAATGGGTTTTTACGTGTTCCCCATTATCGTGTTTGGGTATCGTCTGATTTGCTCTCTGGATGTTTTAATGTCACGGTCCGTTCTTCTCTTCCTGTGCAGCACACATGTGCGCAGGTAAAACGTTTAGGTAAAGAAAACTAAATAAATCTAGGTGAGTTTTTAAAGAGATTTTGGGAAAAGATGCATTTTCTGAGTCTTTAGACTCTTTAGATGTGGTCCATCAAATTGTGGTACCTTTTCAGATTCGACAGCATATTTTAAATCTGGCTCATGATCACCTTTGGTCTGGACACCTTGGTGTGACTAAAACTGGCTGTAGGTGAACCCTTTGAACGCATTCTTGTCGATTGCGTTGGCCCACTTCCATGAACAAAATCTGGTTCACAGTATATTTTAACCATTTTGTGCACTGCCACACGGTTTCTGGAAGCAGTACCATTGTGGAAAATAACTGCTAGAGCTGTCATTAAAGCTTTGACAAAGTTTTTTACTATGTTCGGATTACCAAAACTGGTTCAATCTGATCAAGGCTTCTCAATTTTCATTTTTTTTCAATCAATTTTTTATCTAAAGTCTTTCGAAATGCTAGGAGTGTACCATGTTGTGTCCAGTGCCTATCATCCTGAATCGCAGGGTGCTTTAGAGCGATGGCATCAAACTCTGAAATCTGCTCTGCGAAAATATTGCCTGGAGACTGGAAATGAATGGGATGAGGGCGTTCCTTTGGTTTTATTTGCTCTTCGTGAAGCGTGACAAGAATCACTTGGTTTTACCCGTCCAAATTGGTTTTTGGACACAACATACGCAGTCCTTTAAAGGTACTGAAAGATGGATTTTTCACTACTGATCCATCTGAGAAAAGCAACGTGCTTGATTTTATTTCTTGTACCCATGAGCATTTACAAAATGCTTGTGCTGTTGCAAAAGAAGCACTCTCTCTGTCACAAAAGAAAATGAAGAGTTGCTTTGACAAGCGAGCTGTTGCACGTAATTTGATGGCGGGAGAGAAAGTGTTAGTGTTGCTTCCTGCGCCTGGTTCTGCTTAGGCTGCACGAATTGCAGGACCCTATTTGATTAAAAGTAAACTGAGTGATATGGATTATATAATCCATACCCCAGAACGCAGACAAAAGACGCGGTTGTGTCACGTGAATATGATGAAACCTTACCTGTGTCGTGCCAATAAAACTGCGGCAAATAACCTTTCTGAGTGTAAATTCCAGGCAGAGCGAGTGTCCATGTTGTCTCATACTCTCGCGAGTGAAGATGGAGATGATGGTTTGACTATGTCTACAGAATTGTTGAATGGTTGTTGTTTAAAAAATTCTGAAATTCTGAAGGTACTACCATCTCAACTGTCTTATTTATTTAATGACCAGCGACAGGATGTGATTAATTTGGTGGAAAGTTTTCCTAACCTGTTTAATGATGTACCCTTAGGTACTTCTGTCATCCAGCATGACATTGAGGTGGATGACGCCCGTCTAATTAAACAGCATGCGTATCGCTGTCCAGCAAGTAAGAGGGAGATCATGAGGCATGAAGTGGAGTATCTGGTCCAGAATGGCTTTGCCAAAAAGAGTAACAGTCCTTGGAGTTCACCCGTGTGTTTTAGTGCCTAAGGCGGATGGTTTGCTCCGTTTTTGCACTGATTTTCGAAAGGTGAATTCTGTTATGGTGCCAGATGCCTTTCCCTTACCACGTACAGAGGACTGTATTGATAATCTTGGCACTGCTCAGTACATCACTAAATTAGATCTTTTAAAAGGATACTGGCAGGTGCCTTTGACTGAACGTGCCTCTGAAATTTCAGCATTTGTGACTCCCGATTCTTTTCTCCAAAATACGCAGATGGCGTTCGGACTTTGAAACGTGCCCACCACTTTCCAGCGGTTGATGTCCATGGTGCTGGGTAACATTCCAAATTGTAATGTTTATCTGGATGATGTGGTTATCTATTCTTCTACCTGGGCTGATCACATTTCTTCGTTGTATGATGTGTTTGGTCGATTAACTACCGCCTCCTTAACGTTAAATCTAGCGAAGTGCGAATTTGCAAAGGCTTCGGTTACATACCTTGGGAAAAAGGTTGGTAATGGCGAAGTATGTCCCGTTGAGGCAAAAATAAATGCAATTATTGCATATCTGTACCTACTACACGTCGAGAGTTAAGACGATTTTTAGGAATGACCGGTTATTACAGATGCTTCTGTAAACACTTCTCGACTGTGGTTGCTCCACTCACAAAATTGTGTAGTCCAAAAGTTGCTTTTAACTGGACTGATGAATATCAAAACACATTTTTATGTGCAAAGTCGCTTCTCTGTAGTACCCCTGTTTTGTCTGCTCCTGAGATGGATCGCCCGTTTAAACTTGAGGTGGACGCCAGTGCGACCAGAGTTGGAGCCGTCTTACTTCAGGATGGTGCTGACAGCATTTCCCATCCAGTGTCTTACTTTTCTGCTAAATTCAACTGTCATCAAATTAATTACTCTAGAAAAGGAGACACTGGCTATGTTGCTTGCTTTGCAGCATTTTTACATGTACATCGGTTGTACCACCACTCCTGTTATTGTCTATACGCCTCAACATTACAATGTGGAGATCCATCACAAGAGGGGATCCGATAACATCGTGGCAGATGCCCTTTCACGGGGATAAAGTAAGCTTAATGTAATGTAATTTTTTTTTTCTTTTCATTCTTGTTTGCTTGTTGATGCTTCACCCAGAAGTCTCTTTTTGTATTAGACTAGGTTCTTCTTTTAGGTGGGGGAGTGTTACGGCTTGTGCCTTGTGTGTGTTGGGTTTCCCTTTGTGACGTCATGACTCTGCTACTTTTCATTCTCTGCGAGTTTGATTGCAGGTCCGCCCCTGTGCACCTGCGTCTAGTTGTGTGCGCTGTTGAGTGACTATATGGAGGACGATGAAGCGAAGCATGGCAGAAGAGAGGAGACATACCAGCAAACAAGCTTTTTCTTTATTTCTTTATTTGTCTTTCTTTATTTGTTAAGTTGATTTGTTTGCTTTGGGTTAAAATTTCAGGTATTTATTTATTATTAATTTAGGTTAATTGTTTGTTAAATTTGGAATTCTTTTGTTTGTTGTTTTTGTTTTTTTTTCATATGATATATGTTCCTGATTCCTTGCTTTTTTAAAATAAATATTTAGTAATGTATTTGGGTTTCACGTGACCTTCCTTTATGTTACGTTTTCCCCTTTTTTGACAACTTAAGTAGGGGTTCGTAATAAGAACTAGAATGAAAGCATAAGATCAAGTTTTGACAATGACTAGCTGTGTTACAAGTGTGATCAGTTTGGAGTTTTGTACTAAGAGTTTTGAAAATATACACCTTACTTATAAAAATACTACCAAAGCAAATGGTAAAAAATACTACCAAAAATACTACCAAAGCAAAAACAACTGTATAATGCAAAATGCAGTATTTGATGCCATCTGTCTCCCTTCTTCTGATCAGTTTCTTTTCCCTTGTACTCTATCCTGCTCTGTGTTCACAAATTTCAAATCTCTCTCTCACATGGGCATTTTTCTATGGACATAATGATTATTATACTGTATAAACTGTATATTCTATATTCTATCCCTAAACCTACCCATCACAGAAAACTCTCTGCATTTTTACCTTTTATAAAAAAATTTGTATGATTTTTTTCCTCAAAAAACAAAAAACAAAACAACAACAAAAAACAGTCCCCACATGGTCTAAAATTACTGGTATTACCATCCTTGTGGGGACATCACACTTTAAAAATTGTGGTTATCATCTAAGATAAATTGCTTATAATGTAAAAAGAATTCATTACATTTGGTTATCCATATAGGAAATTGCAAACAAGTTCTATAGAAACTATGCCTATAGAATCAATATCTATAGAAGTCTATAGGTGTACCAAATGATTCATTGATTAAGTTCAGTTGCATTAAATAACAGACAAATGTACTCAACTGAATGAAAAGAGATGCAAATCAAAAGTTTGATAGTAATAATAGCATTATGAAAGGTAGTTACTGTGAATGAAACATTTATATAGATGAAACATTTATTTTGTGTACTGTGTAGTGAAAATGATACTTTGTGATTTTGTGTATTGTATTAACACAATTGAAAACATGCTGAAATTTTTGAAATAAGTGGAAATAAGTGCACTTTTGATGATCTGTTGTGATATTGGTACTAAGAGTTTTGAAAATTTACCAATTGCTTGTGAAAATTGCACCAAAGCATTTTTAAAAAAAACTAATAGGTTCACACTCACTTACTCTAAATTTGCTTTACCATGCAATATCATTACTATTCATAGTTTTTTTTTGTAAATGAAAAGTAAAAAAATGAAATAAAATGAAAGAAAAAAATAGGTTCACCATGCCATGAACCCATACAAAACTGCTTTTTTAGATTCCTTAAAGAAGCTTTCAGTGTGTCTTAGTGGGATGGATGGATGTATGGATGTTAAAGGTTCTTTATGAAATGATTGATGCCAGTAAAGAACCTTCAAATTTTAAGGGTGTAGAAATTCTGATTACAGTACACTAATCTAAAACCACATGAGCTTGTGAGTTTCACACAGACTGTGGCTGCATCCGAAAATGCATACTGTATTTCCCTACTATATAGCAGATGAAATACATATGTGAAAAACGTAGTATGTCAGAATTCACAGTATTTATAAAACAGCAGACAAATAGTACCTAGATGACCTATTAATTTCTGCGAGAAGTGCGCATTCAATGGACACTTTACTATCCCATGTTTGTAGTTCTGAGCTTAAAGGGATAGTTCACCCAAAAATGAAAATTATCCCATGACTTACTCACCTTCAATTGAACAATTGACACTGTTCTCAAGCTCTCAAGCCACACAGTGAAAAAAATATTGCAGAGCAAAGAGGACACTGACAAGACAGGGTAGGTCACTTTTGATATGAAACAAAGTCTCAGCTTTCAAATTATGTCAATTTTATTAAAAGATTCTAACAATAAAATACTGTTTTGGAGCTCTTTAATGTGGAGTGACAGATCGCTGTAGCGTCTCAGATCTAGCAGCATGTAAAATTATCTGTCTTCCACTTTATTATTGGCAGAAAGATGTAAATAAAACAGCTTGTGAACAACAGCTTATGTCACGTCAAGCCATCAAATGACCATAGCATGTTAGTTAGCTAGAAATGAACTGTAGAGAGGAGCATTTTGCTAAATATATGCACAGTATTGCATGTATTATATTTTTACTCTTATATCATTAAAAATATTCTAACATTATTATAAAAACTTCATTATATTATATAAGAATTGTTGTTAATTTTAACATGATCAAGATCAGAATCGAATCACAAGCTTATGAATCAACCCCCCCTCCACATCCATAATTCTCACTCCAGCCCTGCATTTACAGTATATTTGCTCACGTTGCATCATATTTCTTTTTACGCATGGTTAGCAGGGTTGATCATCAGGGGCGGATCTAGAAAATTATTTATAGGGTGGCAAAGGGGTGGCATGAGGTCTATGAGGGGTGGCAACACCAAAGCAAGCGCCCATGCATAGTTTTTGGAGATTTATGGCCTGACATACACAATTGTGTTCACAAACATTGCATTACCAAAATAAATAACAAGATTTCAATATCCATCATGGCACCAAGTAAAGGCACTATATGAAAAACATCAACAGATTTAAAATGAATCTGACCTTGTATCACTAAAGTAGATGAGCAGTTTTATTAATATTACACAGGCTACTTCAGTGGCATAAATCACATGTTTTAGTGCAAGTTAAAGAACAACAAAAACTTGTTTTTTGCAAACAAATTTTGAGCTTCTGTTATTAACAGAGGTGGGAATGTCTGTGTGTGTTCACCCAGAACACCCTATCAACCACATACTCTAGCAACACCCCAGCAATTGCAGCAAGAGCCTAGCAACCACCCAGAATCTCCTAGCAACCACCTAGCAACACTTTAGCAATCACCCAGAACATCTATATTCTGGCTTAACTGACCAAACTATTTATGTTTTTTAAACAAGACTTTAAGTTGGCTTTATGACAAGCCAGCATAAATTTGTCTTTCAAACTTTTAAAGGTGCCCTAGAACTTTTTTTTTAAAGATGTAATATAAGTCTAAGGTGTCCCCTGAATGTGTCTGTGAAGTTTCAGCTCAAAATACCCCATAGATTTTTTTTAATTCATTTTTTTAACTGCCTATTTTGCCTTAAACAAGCTCGCGCTTGCCTTAAACAACGAAAAAAAAGTTCAAACAGCTAATATAACCCTCAAAATGGATCTTTACAAAGCGTTCGTCATGCAGCATGTCTAATCGCGTAAGTACAGTGTTTATTTTGATGTTTACATTGATTCTGAATGAGTTTGAGGCTATGCTCCGTGGCTAACGGCTAATGCTACACTGTTGGAGAGATTTATAAAGAATGAAGTTGTGTTTGTGAATTATACAGACTGCAAGTGTTTAAAAATGAAAATGGCGACGGCTCTTGTCTCCGTGAATACAGTAAGAAATGATGGTAACTTTAATCACATTTAACAGTACATTAGCAACATGCTAACGAAACATCTAGAAAGACAATTTACAAATATCACTAAAAATATCATGTTATCATGAATCATGTCAGTTATTATTGCTCCATCTGCCATTTTTTGCTATTGTTCTTGCTTGCTTACCTAGTCTGTTGATTCAGCTGTGCACATCCAGACGTTCTGCCCTTGTCTAATGGCTTTCATAATGTTGGGAACATGGGCTGGCATATGCAAATATTGGGGGCGTATACCCCGACTGTTACGTAACAGTCGGTGTTATGTTGAGATTCGCCTGTTCTTCTGAGGTCTTTTAAACAAATGAGATTTATATAAGGAGGAAACAATGGAGTTTGAGACTCACTGTATGTCTTTTCCATGTACTGAACTCTTGTTATTTAACTATGCCGAGGTAAATTCAATTTTTGAATCTAGGGCACCTTTAATCTAGTTAAAATGAAACAATTCAACATTTTCTTACAACTATAAAGACAATCTCAAAACTATGCACCAACTTGTACAAACCTCAAACTTCCAGGTCAAAATAAAATGTTTTAGTCAAAAATGTATTCTTGTCTGACAAAATCAAACTTTGGCCTCAGATGACACACAAAACATAACAAATACACAGACTACTGCACTGCCCAGTGAACACTAGTGAGATCAATTCATATAACACTGTAACAAAAATACCGCTTACTGGGATTCAGGAATTATTTTGCAGCTCACTGTCTACTACACTATACAAAAATAAATTTACAGATACAGTAAAATACAGCAGTGATTTTTTTTCTTTCTTTTTTTAATTTTACTATTGTAAATTGATCTGGCAGTAGATATGTATGAACTTGCATGCCCGTAGGCAGGGGGGGTTCGGGTGGTTCGAACGAACCCCCCCTCACTGCCAAAGGTCCAGAATTTAAAATAAAATAAAAGCTCAAGGATTTATCTTTTAAAAATAAATGAGTACAAAAGTATTGTAAAAAAAAAAAAAAAGATGTTTGAACCCTTTTTAATGTCCAGGTACAAGTCAATGCTGTTTCTTTGTTCAATTTGCACACTGTACATGGGTTGAAGCTCTTAATTTTGAGTTTCCAGAGTGCACCAGATTGATGCATTTAACCTTAAAATGTACAAAATTTTCTTCCGGGGGAACATGCCCCTGGGCCCCCCTAGAGCTGGTACATCCAACAAAGTTTTACAAATTACAGTATCAAATAATGTACATTTTCTAAACAAGAATACGACAACAAAAGCTCCTTTCATGTCAGTAAAGCTGTTAATAGAAAATTAAATTGTCTTTGGACAAATATAGATTTTGGCTAAGCCCCGAATGTTTACAATGTCTGGCTCCGCCCCTGGTTCTCGCAATACACTTTTCAAAGCAACGGTGAAAAAGCATCGCCTCTGAATGATGGGGAGGAGGGGTTATTTTTTTTGTAATTAAAAGTATTTCTATATTTTATCCACTCAATAGTCTACAATATAATAGCCATATAAACGTAGCATAATTATAATAATAAAACATAGTGGGATATTCAGTGATATTGGCTGTGCAATATCGACTTTTGTACAAAGGTGGTACATGAGGAACCAATTTGACAACAATGCAGTAAATATTTTAGGTGTATCAAAAAGCATGCTCGTCAAGATACCAGCAGACAAGCTAATCCAGCACAAATTAGTGCATAAAAGGTCACCAAAATGAAGTATATGAACCTCATAATTACATACAAGTGGAGGAGAAAAACTGCAATAATGTCCACTTTTTGAAATAAAAAAAAAGAACCCCTCCTTTCAATAGGCTGGCTACGGACCTGACTTGGTATGCACCACAATCTATGACCACAATACAGTATCCTACAGAGAAAGTTGACAATCACAAGTTTGAGGGTGTACAACGTGCTACAGTTTACTGTACAGTACATAGTGAAATTTCCCTCATCTAAAGTACTGGTACTGTGTAAGTTTAAAACCCCTGTAAATTATTCATTCAGCTCTCTCTCAGACTTTGACTGGTCTGTCATCAGTTTTGCTACCTAATGTAGTCATTGTTAAACGTTTTGAGAAATGTGTCTTTGTTTTGAGAACTGAGCGAATGGTTTGGGAAACTGGGCCAACTGAATCACTTATAATGTGTTAGCAATCAGGAAAAGCTAAAATACATTTAGATTCTTAAGCCCCGTTCACACCGCCAGCGACTTTGTCGCTGCATATCGCTAGTCTCCTACTGTGAAGTCGCTTGTGGGCGTTCCTAGTGCTGTTGCTCTAATGTCATTGGTAGACTGCACATCTGATCATATCTATAGAAAATGCAGTCACAAATGATATATAAAACTAAGAAATCATTCTAATTGGAAGGAATTAATAAAGGAATTAGGTTTAAAATAATTAAAAGTAACATTCTGCTGTTGTAGAGTGTTGTGACTGCAGAGCTCGGTGCATTAAATAATTAACTAGATTAACGATCGGTCTATCAACAAATTAAACTCACTCATACTGTCAAAAATACTAAAATGTCTTTCGAATTTGACAAATAATAAATTTTCTTGTCCCTAATAATAAACACAATACAGGGGAAACTGTAATATGAACTGCAGCAGTGCTAAATTGCTCACAGCATCATATAATAACAACACAAAATGTATGAATCAAACTCACAAGACTGCCGACCGTTTCTTTTCCATGCATCATTTTATTATATCCATGTATGTACAGTTAAATCATATAAAACAGTGAAATCGCTCCGGAACTGTCCCTGTCTGTCTTGCCTGCACTCGAGACGGTGACGTGAGCTCCAGAGAGCTTCATTCCTATTGGCTGTCGCTCGCGAAATTCGCTCCTGATTTGCATAAAGTTGAAATATCTGAACTTTTGTCGCTTGTCTCTCGTCGCTTGCCACGCCTACATTCCGTCGCCAACGGTCACTGTCGCTCTTGTCGCCGGAAGTCGCCAGCGCTCCATTGAAATGAATGGGATCCTGTCGCTTTGTCGCTGCTTGTCGCTGGCGGTGTGAACGGGGCTTTACCTAACTAGTTTCTGTGATCGGGATCTCCTTATTGATTTCATGTTACCGTTTCGTCGGATGGCAAAAAGACCTTTATCCATGATGAAATTGGAGCAGGCGGTCGGTGAATCAGCTCGCAGAAAAATACGAAAATTCGAGGACTTCTGAGTTAGCCGAGAGGCAGTAATTTTCCGATTCACGAACAAATGGAAAACAATTCGTAAGTGAACTTGGCTGCGCTGTGTTTTTGACTCCCAAAGAACCGGTTCATAAGAGTAATTTGTTAATGAAGCTGACTACATTGAGCGCGCTGCGTGCAACCGTCATGCAGCTTATTGAAAGACGTGTTTTCTTGCCATTAATTTGCAATATGCTGTCTTTTTTATGTCATCACATTGAAGCGCCGCTGTTGAAAACCAGTAGTACTTGAAACACTGTGTCACGGAAAAGAAGACTGGATACAATTGCAAGTTAATATCTCTTTAATAGAGCTTCACGCCAGGTAAGTAGACCACAAAACACACAGCAGCAACACAGACAGCAGGAGAGGGGTAACACAGGGACTTCGATGGGCGATGAAGTGTCCGTGATGAATGATGGTCCTGAATGGTGAGTCCGTGTGTCCGTGTGAGTATCCGTGAATGAAATCCAGAACGAGTAATCCAACGAGACAGACAGGTAACAGGAAACAGCGACGAGAATCCAGTCCAGGAACAAGAAACACGAGAAACAACGGGACAACACCAGGACTACAACAAACGATCTGACAAACATGAGACGAAAGACAAGGCGTTAAATAGGCAGGTGTAATGATCCACAGCTGCCGCTGATCAGCAATCAGCGGCGACGCCCACACAGAACAATCAAGTGACACATCCCAAAACCTACACACAGACAACAGTATGAGACAGCGGATTAGTGAACCGTGACAGTACCCTCCCTCCTAGGAACGCCTCACGGCGTTCCCAGAACTCCTTACCTGTTGATTGTAATCATCAATAAGGGAGTGATCCAGAATGTCCCTAGCAGGAACCCAACTTCTCTCCTCCGGACCGTAACCTTCCCAGTCCACCAAGTACTGGAATCCGCGTCCCCTCCGCCTAGAGTCCAGAATACGATTAACCGAATAGGTTGGTTCCCCGTCTACGAGTCGCGGCGGAGGAGGAACCGGAGTAGGCGGATTAAGATGAGAACGGTAAACAGGTTTAATCTTGGACACATGAAAGGCGGGATGAATCCTCCTGTACGCCGGAGGCAATTTGAGGCGGACTGCCACTGGACTAATAATTTTAGTGACAGTAAACGGGCCAATGAATTTGGGAGCAAGCTTATTGGCAACGGAGCGGAGCAGGAATGTTCTTAGTAGAAAGCCACACTCTTTGACCCACGACGTATACGGGAGGCTTCGACCGGTGGCGGTCGGTCTTAGCCTTGGTACGTGCCCTCACTTGCAGCAGAGTCTCGCGGGCTCTGTTCCAAGTGTGGCGGCACCTCTGGACGAAGGCGTGAGCGGAGGGGACCGCGACCTCGGACTCCAGACTGGGAAACACAGGTGGCTGGTAACCTAGACTACATTCAAATGGAGAAAGGCCCGTAGAAGACACTGGCAATGAATTGTGAGCGTACTCAATCATAGAGAGTTGTTGACTCCAGGAGGAAGGATTCTTGGACGCCAAACATCGCAACATTCGCTCTAAATCTTGGTTGGCCCTCTCAGTCTGACCATTGGTCTGGGGATGGAACCCAGAGGAAAGACTAGCCGTCGCCCCCAGTAACTTACAAAACTCCTGCCAGAATTTGGACACAAATTGGGGACCCCTGTCAGAAACCACATCCACCGGGAGGCCATGTAACCGGAAGATGTGATCAATGACCGCAACCGCTGTCTCCTTAGCAGAGGGTAATTTGGCTAAGGGTATAAAATGGGTCGCCTTCGAGAATCGGTCCACCACGGTCAAAACAACCGTATACCCTTGGGAGGGTGGGAGGGCGGTAACAAAATCTAGTGCGATATGGGACCAGGGTCTCGAAGGGACAGACAGAGGTTGGAGTAACCCATCTGGAGGTTGGTTGGAAGTCTTACCAGTGGCACAAACTGAACAAGCCAAAACAAAACTGCGAATATCACGAGCCATAGCTGGCCACCAGAATCGTTGCTTGACCAAAAATCTAGTTCGATTAACCCCTGGATGGCAAGCCACGTTGGAACAATGACCCCACTTGATAACGCAGGACCTTAGCCCCTCCGGCACAAACAAACGGTTCGGTGGGCATACGGGCGGAGGCGTTACCCCTTCTAAGGCCGCTAGGACCTTCGATTCGACCTCCCATGTAAGAGTGGAGACCACTAACGTCTCGGGAAGAATACACTCGGGAGTGGACGGGCGTTCGGAAGGGTCAAAAATACGAGAAAGAGAATCGGGCTTGATGTTTTTGGAGCCCGGGCGGTACGATAGAGTAAAGTCAAAACGTCCGAAAAAAAGTGCCCACCGAGCCTGCCTAGAGTTGAGCCTTTTAGCCGATCGTATATACTCTAAATTCTTGTGATCAGTCCAAACAATAAAGGGAACCCCCGATCCCTCTAACCAGTGACGCCATTCTTCCAACGCTAATTTGACTGCCAACAACTCTCTGTTACCAATATCGTAATTGCGTTCGGCGGGAGATAAACGATGCGAAAAATACGCGCATGGATGCATCTTGTCGTCTGAGGGAGATCGCTGGGAAAGAACTGCACCTACCCCACCTCTGACGCATCGACCTCCACCACGAACTGACGCGAAGGATCAGGGGCAATCAAAATGGGAGCCGAAACGAAGCGGCTCTTCAGTTTGGCAAATGCAGCGTGGGCTGCATCTGACCACCTGAAGGTCGTTCTGGGGGAGGTCAAGGCGGTCAGAGGCGCGGCTAGTTGGCTGAAATTGCGAATAAAACGCCGGTAAAAATTAGCGAAACCCAGAAACCACTGTAGGGCCTTACGGGAATCTGGGTTTGGCCAATCCACCACAGCCTTAACCTTGTCAGGATCCATGCGAATTCCCTCAGACGAGACGATGTACCCTAGAAAAGAAACAGACTGTGCATGAAATTCGCATTTCTCCGCCTTGACAAAAAGCCCATTCTCTAGCAGCCGCTGAAGCACTCGTCTGACGTGTTGAACGTGCTCCTGGAGAGACGACGAAAAAATCAATATGTCGTCCAGGTAGACATATATGAACTGGTCAACCATGTCTCTCAACACGTCATTGACGAGTGCCTGGAAGACCGCAGGCGAGTTGGACAGCCCGAAGGGCATGACCAAGTATTCAAAGTGCCCTCTGGGGGTGTTAAAAGCGGTCTTCCACTCATCCCCCTTCCTGATGCGGACCAAATGATAAGCGTTCCTTAAGTCCAATTTAGTGAAAACGGACGCTCCTTGCAACCTCTCGAAGGCTGAAGACATCAACGGCAAAGGGTAGGTATTCTTTACCGTGATGTTGTTCAGCCCTCGGTAATCAATACAAGGTCGCAAAGATCCGTCCTTCTTCCCCACAAAAAAGAACCCCGCCCCCGCTGGAGATGAGGAAGGGCGGATGAACTTAGCCGCTAGAGAATCAGAAATATATTTCTCCATGGCCTCCCTCTCGGGAACAGACAGAGAGTAAAGTTTGCCTTTAGGCGGAGACTTACCGGGAACTAAATCTATCGCACAGTCATAGGGACGATGAGGAGGAAGAGAAGCAGCCCGGGACTTACTGAACACTTCCTTCAGATCGATGTACTCCATGGGCACGTTAGACAAATCCTCCGCCTCCTCCTGCAAAACAGAAACAGACACCGTGGGACAAGCAGACAAAAGACAAGACTTGTGACACTGGGTGCTCCACTCAGTGATGGTTCCTTGTTGCCAGTCGATGCGGGGATTGTGTTTAGTGAGCCAGGGATGTCCAAGAACAACAGGTGCATGAGGTGAGTCCATGAGCAGAAATTGGGACTTGTCAGTGTGATTACCAGATGTGACGAGGGTGATGAAGTCCGTAGTATGGGAAACACTGGGAGAGACTGTCCATTGAGAGCGTTGACTGATATGGAGTGCGTCAGAGGTGATGTGGGTAAACCGTGTTGTCGTGCGAAAGAAATGTCCATGAAGTTGCCCTCCGCCCCAGAGTCCAGAAGTGCGTCGCAGGTGATGTTATGCGTTGCCCATCTCAGTCTTACCGGGAGGAGGGTGGCTGGCGAGGACTTCTCGGCGGAGATCCCGCCCGATAGTAGCCTCGAATTTACTATCGGGCTTGGTCTTTTACCGGGCAGGTCCTGATGATATGTCCTGACGCCCCGCAGTACAGACAGAGACCCTGGGACCTCCGCCTCTCTCTCTCCTCCCGGGAAAGCCGAGCTCTCCCCACCTGCATGGGCTCAGGATCGGAAACAGGACCGACCGTATCCACCACGGAGGAAAAACGACTGCCGCCTCCGCCGTGTTTCTCTCCAGACTCTTCCAAAAGCTCTAACCTCTTTAAACGAGAGTCCACACGTAGAGCGAGTTCAACCAGTCCATTGAAGGTCTTAGGTAGGTCCAGTGTGTAGATTTCACGGTGGATACGATCGGCCAGCCCATGCAGGAACACATCCCACTGCGCCTCCTCGTTCCACCGGCACTCCGCCGCGAGGGTGCGGAACTGAATGGTATAGTCGGCGACCGTGCGGTTGCCCTGTTTCAGGGCGGTGAGTTGACGGGCGGCCTCCTTTCCTGCCACCGCACGGTCGAACACCCTCCTCATCTCGGCGGAGAGTGCCGGGAACGAGGAGCAGCATTGATCTTGATTTTCCCACACCGCCGTTCCCCAGAGTGCCGCCTTTCCGGTCAGGAGGGTTAGAACAAACGCTACCCTAGATTCTTCCTTCTCGAAGGTGCGTGGCTGCAGAGCAAAGTGAAGAGAACACTTGCTAAGAAACGCTCGACAAAAATCTGGCTCACCAGCATAGCTCTGTGGGACGGGAAGGCGGGGCTCAGGCAGGTCTCTCTGCTCCGGTGATGGTGGGGGAACAGGCGGCGGGGCTGGCGCAGTGGGAGCGCGAAGTTGTTGCAGCTGCTGGGAGAGCTCGGACACCTGTGTTACCAATGCCTGAACAGCGCGTCCGGTGGAAGAGATGCTCTCCTGCTGCTGATCCATGCGAGAAATACTGTGGTTAATGAACTCCGTGATAGCTGCTGAACTTGCTGCATCCATGGTTGGTCAGATCGTTCTGTCACGGAAAAGAAGACTGGATACAATTGCAAGTTAATATCTCTTTAATAGAGCTTCACGCCAGGTAAGTAGACCACAAAACACACAGCAGCAACACAGACAGCAGGAGAGGGGTAACACAGGGACTTCGATGGGCGATGAAGTGTCCGTGATGAATGATGGTCCTGAATGGTGAGTCCGTGTGTCCGTGTGAGTATCCGTGAATGAAATCCAGAACGAGTAATCCAACGAGACAGACAGGTAACAGGAAACAGCGACGAGAATCCAGTCCAGGAACAAGAAACACGAGAAACAACGGGACAACACCAGGACTACAACAAACGATCTGACAAACATGAGACGAAAGACAAGGCGTTAAATAGGCAGGTGTAATGATCCACAGCTGCCGCTGATCAGCAATCAGCGGCGACGCCCACACAGAACAATCAAGTGACACATCCCAAAACCTACACACAGACAACAGTATGAGACAGCGGATTAGTGAACCGTGACACACTGCTAACATTTATATTTTATTCTCTGATAATTTTGGGGTGGCAGATGGGGTGCCACCCCAGTAGATCCGTCCCTGTTGATCGTTATACCCAATCACAAATGTTACTGTTAAGGCGTTTTGATTCGAATTTGAATTCTGAATCTACATTCGCAAATTCTCTCATCATCATGGACAACAAAGTGCAGAAAGATTATATAAAGTAGTAAGAGATTCAGTAAGAGATTCATTTTGCAGTGTAGATAGCTTCAGTGATTATGACAGGAATTTTTTGCAAAAGTGCATAACTCACATTAGACTGAAGTCATGGACCTTGCTCTTTGCTTGCTTTCTTTATATAATTTATTCCCAGTGTGAATAACCATTTTGTTATTACAATATTAAGAGCAATATTCAACAATAATGATTTTTGTCATTATTATTGCTATTGCAGTTTCTCCTCTGAGTTTGTTTCTTTTTTAATTAAATTTATAGGCTATTTATTACGCAGTTTTACATATACATGAGCAGCATTAAGCAGCCTGTGTAAATAAGCATAAATGCCATGTCAGATGCAGCTTCTGTTCCACCTTTGCAGTAAAGATGGCTTTTGTTTATGTAAAAAACAAACAAACAACAACAACAACAAAACATCTATAGCATTGTGATTGATTGAACTGGTTAAATTTAAGTTTTTACATAAAAACAACAACAACAATACAGATACATTTAACCCTTTAACTGCCCCACCAAGAAAAAAGCATTTGAAAAATTTTTTGCTTGCATTTTTTATCTCATTATGTCACTAGTTACCACACTCACTGTATTTTTTTTTCAATACATCCCATAATTTTTAAAATATCGGCCTTACAATTTTAGTAATGTTAGTTCACCAGCATGTCATTTAAGAAGTAATTGCCTCTGATAATTATGATTTCCACACATTAATTCAATTAATTCATTATATTTACATCAAAAAATATGCAAAGTGGCAAAAAAATACATATTTAAGAAATTATCTCAGCATATTCATGAAGACATAACAATAGCTGTCATATTCATAGCTAATAATGATCAGAAGTTTATATTTCTCAGCAAATAGTCCATTCTGACTGCAGAAATGGATGATCTGAAAACATTACCTTAGCTTTTCTGCATTTACCTTTAAGTGTCAAATCAACCGTTTGGTTGAGCATTTTTTTGAAAAATTATTTGAAACATACTAAAGTGTTTTAATGGCACCAAGTAACATAATTTTGTAAAGTTAGGGCTCTTACAGTGTAATATGTCAAAAAAAATGAGCTTACCTTGCAAATTTTCACCAAGAACAGTTCACATGGCAGGAGTGATTTCTTTGTTTCTGACATCCATGTTTGAGGAAGTGTTGTAACAAGTGCTGTTGATTGACACTCTGACATCTAGTGGATTTTTTTGGCATAACATACCTCAACCAGATGGTAGAGATGGCTCAATCAGCTTGAGTTAAGTTAGGTACTCCTCTCAGTGAAATATAGTGACTCAAAATGTGCTCTACCATTTGGTCGAGCAGGCAGTTAATTAATAAAGTAATTATAAAAATTGCCCTGAAAAAAATGGCTCTGGAAATCAATTCCAGGAGCCAAATATTACCCCTTACTGGAAAAGTTATTTTCTGACCCTGTTTGGGACACACTTATTTTAATCTCATATATTATTTAGGATGTATGCATATTGGGACACATGGTATGTGATTTCCGACGCAGACTGTTGCTGAATTCGGAACAGCGTTGTATACTAGAATACTACTCTTACTATTTTTACTAGGGGTATAACAGTACACAAACATGATGGATCGATATGTACCATTTTTTTTGAGTTCATGGTTTAGTATGTTTTTGATACAGCCAGGGGGAAAACACAACATAAAATTGGTTGTTTTTTAGAACATAAGTATAGAACAATAAGAGCAAGAGAATAAATAAGCTATTACAGAGAGAGTCTTTCTGGACATACACATATTGAAAGCAATGGTGAATTAGATTTTTTTTTTGCCTTTTTTTGTAATTTATTTACTACATTATTCTTGAGTTTTAGATATGTTATATTAGATTTAGTTCTTTTATAAATTGTTGTTTTTGGATAGTTTTTTATGCTATAATTTAATATTTTGTGTTTAATATATTATAATATATTATAAATTTTTTTTTTTGGAATATAATGGATTTTGGATATATCAATGTGTTTTTAATATTTTGATGTTATAGATTGCTGGTGTATTTGGAGAACATTGAGTTTCATTTAAACGGATTAGGAGTTTATAGATTACCTTGATACTGTTAAAGATTAATATTCAGGTGTCTATGTGACTATGAATGTGTTGTGTTTCTACACCCTGATGAAGGCTTATTAGCCGCAAAGCATTGATGTGCGATTATATGTGATAGTTTTTAAAATGTTATAGCCATGAATAAATAAAGGCTTATATCATATTATATATATATATATATGCATTTTGGTATCGTTTTTTTTTTTTTTTTCTCCAAAATTCTCCAGTGCAAGTACAATGTCACGAACTTAATAAAGCTGCATATGGATCCCATTGAGTCTGCCGCCTCGTTACATACAAGTACAAGTTAAACTATCCCACATCCAAAGAGCACTGAGATACGGACCACAGTAGCACTTTTTGCATCATGCATTGGTTCTTTTTTTTAAATTATTATTATTAAACAGTGGTTACTGCACAAACTATGACTTTGTCTTTTAAAAAAAAGGGGAAAAAAAGTCAATACTGCTGCAACTCACTCTTCTTACTGCAGTTTATGGTGCTGTTGTCAATAAGGGAGGAGATTTGAAGTGCTTCCATTTTTGGATGCAAAATACTTTAGCAAAATTTTTTTTAGCAAAAAAAGCATATTTTATTCAGATTTGGTAAGTTTGTCGTGCATGCTCACCTTCAGTGAAGTCTGTGAAGTTTAACGGAGGCCCTGTAGGAAACAGCACCCAAAACACTTGCGATCTTCCTTCGAGTCCACACTTTCTCGACGTAACATCGCTTTGACTGTCAGGAAAAAGTCTGCTGCAGATGGATGTAACATTGTGTGTTATGTTAATTTTACATTAACATATACTATTACAAAAGTATAATAGTAACATATATTGGCTAATGTAGTATATGTAATATGTTCGTGATATGGTTAGGCTTAAGGATGGGTTAAGGTGCAAGGCAAGGGTCAACAGTGTAATAGATGTAATTACAGCTTATAGCAGTGAGTCTGTCACTTGTCCTTTGCACCCAACATTAACCTCTCTTCACATTCTGTGTGTTGCTGTCTAGTGGCATGACCCCTGACTGAAGAAGGTGTCACATGTGGGGATGGTGCCGTTTTGAAAAAAAATTTAAATGTCATAACTCTGTGACTGGTTACAGAGATAAACATTCTGGTCTGTGAAGGGGAGCCATTCTTTTAACAACAAACAACCATGAAAATTAGCTCCAAAAGAGGACAAATACACTATATTGCCAAAAGTATTGGGACACCCCTGCAAATCATTGAATTCAGGTGTTCCAATCACTTCCATGGCCACAGGTGTATAAAATCAAGCACCTAGGCATGCAGACTGCTTCTACAAACATTTGTGAAAGAATGGGTCGCTTGTGATAGGTTGCCACCTGTGCAATAAGTCCATTCGTGAAATTTCCTCACTACTAAATATTCCACGGTCAACTGTTAGTGGTATCATAACAAATTGGAAGCAACTGGGAACAACAGCAACTCAGCCATGAAGTGGTAGGCTACGTAAAATCACAAAGCGGGGGTCAGCGCATGAAGTCACCAACTTTCTGCAGAGTCAATAGCTCCAGACCTCCAGACTTCGTGTGGCCTTGTCAGGAAATGAACACAGAGAGAGGATCCAAGTGCAAGTAAAACAGGATTTATTGACAGAATACGCTGTACAATAACTTCACTCCAAACAGGACAGTCGTTGCAGTCACAAAGACGAGCAGACGCCGTGATGTGTTGAAACAGATGAATTGGGTGGCGCAGGGCTACAATTGGTATCAGAAGCCAAGGAATAATCCAACCCAGACGCGGGCACAAAACGGAGATCCAGAACCCCAGGATAACAGGAGGTGAAACACAGAAACACGACAGCGGGACAGCCTGCAACGAACTGACAAAGACACCATGTAGACACACACATTAAATAGCAAACACTGAACAAGACACGGCTGGCAGCACATCACAATCAGACAGGTGGGTGACGCCCACACAATCACTCACTCAGTGCAACACACACCACAACCACACGAGGGCGAGTAAGTGAACCCATGAACCGTGACAGTACCCCCTCTCCTACGAGTGCCTCCTGGCGCTCCCAGGAGAGCCTACCTGTTGACGATATTCATCAATAAGAGAGTGATCCAGGATGTCCCTGGCAGGAACCCAACTCCTCTCCTCCGGACCGTAACCTTCCCAGTCCACCAAGTACTGGAATCCGCGTCCCCTTCGCCTAGCGTCCAAAATACGACGGACCGAATAAGCAGGTTCCCCATCTACGAGTCGCGGCGGGGGAGGAACCGGGGCTGGCGGATTAATGTTAGAATGAAAAACGGGTTTAATTTTGGAAACGTGAAAGACGGAATGAATTCTGCTGTACGCTGGTGGTAATTTGAGGCGGACAGTCACCGGGCTAAGAATCTTGGTGACCGTGAACGGGCCAATGAATTTGGGTGCTAATTTGTTACTCACGGAGCGGAGCGGAATGTTCTTGGAAGAAAGCCACACTTTTTGACCAACGACGTATACGGGAGGCTTCAGCCGGTGGCGATCGGCCTGGGCCTTGGTGCGTGCCCCCACCTGAAGGAGAGTCTCTCGGGCTCTTCTCCACGTGTGACGACACCTCTGGACGAAGGCGTGAGCGGAGGGGACCGCGACTTCGGATTCCAGACTGGGAAAGGCAGGTGGCTGGTAACCTAGACTACACTGAAAAGGCGACAGGCCCGGAGCCGACACTGGTAACGAATTGTGCGCATACTCCACCCAAGGAAGCTGCTGACTCCAGGAGGAAGGATTCTGAGCAACCCGACATCGCAACATTCTCTCCAAATCCTGGTTGGCTCTCTCAGCTTGCCCGTTCGTCTGGGGATGGAACCCAGATGACAAACTAACCGTCGCCCCCAGTAAACGACAAAACTCCTTCCAGAATTTGGAGGTAAATTGGGATCCCCTGTCAGAAACCACGTCTACCGGGAGGCCATGGATACGGAAAACGTGATTAATGACAGTAACCGCTGTCTCCTTGGCAGTGGGTAATTTGGGCAAGGGGATGAAATGCGGCGCCTTTGAGAACCGGTCCACTACGGTCAAAATCACCGTATTGCCCTGTGAAGGAGGGAGGCCTGTGACGAAATCTAGCGCTATGTGGGACCAGGGTCTCGAAGGGACAGACAGCGGCTGAAGGAGTCCCTCAGAGGGACGATTAGAAGTCTTACCACGAGCGCAGACAGAGCAAGCCAAAACAAAATTGTGAACATCGCGAGCCATGCAGGGCCACCAAAATCGTTGTTTGACCAAAAAGTTGGTGCGACTAACCCCTGGATGACAAGCCAGATTGGAATCGTGGCCCCATCGGATAACGTCTGAACGCAACCCCTCTGGCACAAATAACCGACTCGGTGGGCACCCGGGCGGAGGCGTTACCCCTTCTAAGGCCGTGCGGACCTTCGACTCGACCTCCCATGTGAGTGAAGAGACAAGGAGTCTCTCAGGAAGAATACACTCGGGAGTGGACGGGCGCTCGGAGCGATCAAAAACGCGAGAAAGTGCATCGGGCTTGATGTTTTTGGACCCAGGACGGTAAGATAGGGAAAAATCAAAACGACCGAAAAAAAGAGCCCACCGAGCCTGCCTAGAGTTAAGTCGTTTAGCGGATCTAATATACTCCTCTTCTTATACGTTCTTATGATCAGTCCAGACGATGAAAGGTACCCCCGAACCCTCCAACCAGTGACGCCACTCTTCCAAAGCTAATTTGACTGCCAGCAGCTCCCTGTTACCAATGTCGTAATTACGTTCGGCAGCAGTTAAACGATGTGAAAAAAAAAAACGCGCAAGGATGCATCTTATCGTCCGCTGCGGAGCGCTGGGATAGAACTGCACCTACCCTCACCTCTGACGCATCAACCTCCACCACAAACTGACGTGAAGGATCAGGGGCGACAAGAATGGGAGCCGAAACGAAGCGGCTTTTGAGGTTGGAGAATGCAGCCTCAGCTGCATCCGACCACCTGAACGCCGTTGCGGGGGAGGTTAAGGCAGTCAGAGGAGCGGCTAGTTGGCTGAAATTGCGAATAAAACGCCAGTAAAAATTGGCAAAGCCCAGAAACCTCTGCAGGGCCTTGCGGGAATCTGGAATTGGCCAATCCACCACAGCCTTAACCTTGTCAGGATCCATACGCACCCCTCGGACGACACGATGTACCCCAAAAATGGAACAGACTGTGCATGAAAAACGCACTTCTCCGCCTTGACAAAAAGCCCATTCTCTAACAGCCTTTGGAGCACTCGCCTGACGTGTTGCACGTGTTCCTGGAGAGAAAAAGAAAAAATCAATATGTCGTCCAGGTAGACATATATGAACTGATCGACCATATCTCTCAACACGTCATTGACGAGTGCTTGGAAGACGGCGAGCGAGTTGGAAAGCCCGAACGGCATAACCAAGTATTCAAAGTGCCCTCTAGGGGTGTTAAAAGCCGTCTTCCATTCATCCCCCTCCCTGATGCGGACCAAATGATAAGCGTTGCGCAGGTCCAATTTCGTGAACAGAGACGTGCCCTGCAGCCGCTCAAAGGCAGAAGACATCAACGGCAAAGGATAAGTATTCTTTACCGTGATGTTGTTCAGTCCTCTGTAATCAATGCACGGCCACAGAGAGCCATCCTTCTTACCCACGAAAAAAAACCTGCCCCCGCAGGAGATGAAGAAGGGTGGATGATCCCAGCTGCCAGAGAATCAGAAATATATTTCTCCATGACCTCCCTTTCCGGATTAGAAAGTGAATATAACTTGCCTTTGGGCGGAGAAGACCCTGGAACTAAATCTATAGCACAGTCATAGGGATGATGCGGAGGAAGAGAAGCAGCCCGGGACTTACTGAACACTTCCTTCAGGTCATGGTACTCCTGGGGCACGTTTGACAGGTTCACCGACTCCTCCTGCAACACAGAACGAGACACAGACGAACAAGCAGACAACAAACAAGACGCATGACAGTATTGGCTCCACTCCACCACGGATCCCTGGCCCCACTCAATCCTGGGCTTGTGCTTCACCAGCCACGGATGTCCCAGGACGATAGGATGGTGAACGGATCTGGAGAGGTAAAATGACAATAGTTCAGTGTGGTTACCGGAAATTATGGCAGTGACGGGTTCCGTGGCGTGTGTGATGGTGGGTAGTTTCTGTCCGTTGAGGGCAACAACAGATATGGCGTGATCCAACGGGCGAATGGGAATGTGCAACCGAGTGGCCAGCTCAAAGTCCATTATGCTTCCCTCCGCCCCCGAGTCGACCAGGGCCTGGCAGGTGTGATGTCCGGATACCCATTGCAGTCTCACCGGGAGGAGCGTCGCAGACGAGGATTTATCCAAGGCTAGACCGCCCGTCAGTAACCTCGGTCCTACTGCCGGACTTTTGCCTTTTACCGGGCAGTCCTTAAGAAAGTGTCCAGCTCCACCACAGTACAGACAGAGTCCCCAGGGTCCCTCTCCTCCCGGGAGAGCCGAGCTCTCCCCACCTGCATGGGCTCGTGATCGAAGGGGGGACCGACCGTGTGCTCACCGCTGACCCCCGCAGCATCCAGTTCTTCGAGACGCGCCACAGGCTTCCTGCGTTCAGCGCGTTCGTGCAAACGGCCATCCACTCGCAGCGCGAGCTCAATCAGTCCGTTAAGAGTGGGAGGTAAATCCAGTGAATAGATCTCCTGCTGCACACGGTCGGCCAGCCCATGCAGGAACACATCCCACTGCGCCTCCTCGTTCCACTTACACTCCGCTGCCAGGGTGTGGAACTCAATGGCGTAGTCGGAAACAGGTCGAACTCCCTGCCGCAGGTCCACGAGCTTGCGAGCAGCCTCCCGTCCCGCCACCGAACGGTCGAACACTCGCCTCATCTCCTGCGACAGGGACTGGAACGAGGAGCAGCAAGGATGATCGTTCTCCCACACCGCCGTTCCCCATAACGCCGCTTGTCCCGTCAATAACGTCATCACTAACGCGACTTTAGACTCCTCAGAAGAGAATGTGTTAGGTTGCAGAGAGAAATAAATAGAGCATTTAGACAGAAAAGCTCTACAAGCATCAGGTTCTCCACCATACCTCTCTGGTGCAGGAATACGAGGCTCTTGTGGCGTGCTGGTCGATGAGTGGGGAACGGGCGGTGGGGCTGGCGCAGTGGGAGATGAAAGATGTTGTACCTGGGACGAGAGCTCGGCCACCTGCACCACCAACGTTTGCACCGCGCGAGCAGTGGCAATCACCTGCTCGTCCTGCTGATCCATTCGTTGAGCGCTCTTGCTCAAATACTCCTGAAGATCCGACGACCTTGCTGGATCCATCTTGGTCAGTTCATTCTGTCAGGAAATGAACACAGAGAGAGGATCCAAGTGCAAGTAAAACAGGATTTATTGACAGAATACGCTGTACAATAACTTCACTCCAAACAGGACAGTCGTTGCAGTCACAAAGACGAGCAGACGCCGTGATGTGTTGAAACAGATGAATCGGGTGGCACAGGGCTACAATGGGTATCAGAAGCCAAGGAATAATCCAACCCAGATGCGGGCACAAAACGGAGATCCAGAACCCCAGGATAACAGGAGGTGAAACACAGAAACACGACAGCGGGACAGCCTGCAACGAACTGACAAAGACACCATGTAGACACACACATTAAATAGCAAACACTGAACAAGACACAGCTGGCAGCACATCACAATCAGACAGGTGGGTGACGCCCACACAATCACTCACTCAGTGCAACACACACCACAACCACACGAGGGCGAGTAAGTGAACCCATGAACCGTGACAATTTGAGATCTCAGCAACATTATCAAACTTAAAAAACACAAAAAGAAAAGCAAAAAGACCACATGCCACTGAGAAATGGTTTGACAATGACTGCAAAAGACTGCAAAAGACACAGAGATGCTGACAATGAGAAAATCCGTCATCTCTATCATGAAAAACTTAAACAATATAGTAATACTTTAAGAAAGAAAAAAGAACAAAACACAAAAAGTCAACTCAGAGAAATTGAAGAATCCTTAGAATCCAACCACTTCTGGAAACATTGGAACACACTAAACAAATCGCACCATCAAGAACTAGCCATCTAGAATGGAGATGTTTGGATAAACCACTTCTCCAACCTTTTTAGTAATATAGACAACAATCGGGAACAAAATGCAATGTACGAAAAACTAAAGGTTTTAGAGAAGACCATCAAAGACTACCAGAACCCCTTAGACTATCCAATTACACTAGCTGAACTATTAGACAAAATACAAACCCTGAAAACCCAAAAAGCCTGTGGTGTCGATGGCATCCTAAATGAAATGATAAAATATGCAGACCACAAATTCAAATTAGCCATCCTCAAGCTATTCAATATCATCCTTAGTTCAGGTATATTCCCCAACATTTGGAACAAAGGCCTAATTACCCCAATCCATAAAAACGGAGACAGATTTGACCCTAATAACTACCGTGGCATATGTGTAAACAGCAACCTAGGTAAACTTTTCTGTAACATCCTAAACAGCAGACTAACTCATTTTCTCAGAGACAGAAATGTCCTAAGCAAGTGTCAAATTGGCTTCCAACCAAAATATCGCACATCAGACCATATATACACTCTCCATACCTTAATTGATAAGCAAATAAACCAAAACAAAAGCAAAATTTTCTCATGCTTTGTTGACTTCAAAAAAGCTTTCGACTCCATTTGGCATGAAGGTCTTCAATTAATCCAGTGCGGTATTGGAGGAAAAACATATGACATCATCAAATCAATGTACACAAACAACAAATTTGCTGTTAAAATTAGTAACAAACACACAGAATTCCTCCCTCAGTGTCGTGGAGTGAGACAGGGCTGTAGCTTAAGTCCTGCACTGTTCAATATATACATAAATGAGTTAGTGAGGGCTCTGGATCAGTCTGCAGCACCTGGTCTTACTCTACTAGACACTGAAGTCAAATGTCTCCTGTTTGCTGATGATCTGGTGCTGCTGTCTCCCACTAAAGAGGGTCTACAGCAGCATCTAGACCTCCTGCACAGCTTCTGTCAGTCATGGGCCCTATCAGTTAACCCCAAAAAGACAAAAATAATGATTTTCCGAAAAAGACCCAGCCGCCAAGACCAACATCATAGTTTTAAATTAGACAACATGCTCCTTGAGCACACGCACAACTACATTTACCTTGGCATAAATATTAGTAACACAGGGAACTTGTGTAATAAAGCTGTTAACGACCTGAAAGACAAGGCACGGAGAGCTTTTTACGCTATTAAGAGAAATATTAAAATTGACATCCCAATCAGAATCTGGATAAAAATAATCAAATCAGTAATAGAACCCATCGCGCTCTACGGGAGTGAAGTCTGGGGTCCACTCACAAACCAAGAGTTCACTAAATGGGACAATCACCCAATAGAGACTCTGCAGACCGAACTATGCAAAGTTTTGCTCCGAGTAAAACCCCAAATAATGCCTGCAGAGCAGAATTAGGATTATACCCACTTATAATCACAATTCAAAAAAGGGCCATTAAATTCCATACCCACCTAAAAAATAGTGATAAACAGACCCTCCATCACAAAGCCCTGAACTACCAAGAGCTGACACCAGGAAGAAACGCCCTCGGCCAATTGGTCTTGGAGTTGACTACACAAACCACAACATGTCTGACTGAAAATAAAAACTTAGCCAGACCAAACCAAATAATTAAAACACAAAAAGAAAAATACCTAAAACATTGGACAGATGCAACAGCCCTACAAAGTAAATTGGTATGCTATTTGGCCCTAAACAGAAAATATGAATTGGCAGGATACCTCAGTACAGTGAGTGACCCTAAACTGAGAAAAGTCCTGAGCATGTACAGACTCAGTGAACACAATCTCATCATAGAGACAGGCAGACACAGACAGACCTGGCTACCACAGGAAGAGCGGCTGTGTCCCCACTGCACAGAGAATGAAGTGGAAACAGAACTGCACTTTCTAACATCCTGCCCTAAATATGCACAAATTAGGGACACTTTCTATCCCCATTTCACAACTCACCACAAAGACTTCCAACAGAAACCAAATGTGGCAAACTCCCATACCTGCTAGGAGAAATCCCAGCAAGCTCAAACCTGGCCGCTGTTGTGGTTTCTTCTTTTTATAAAAACAAAACACTGCTCAAAATCTTTGATTCAGAATTCATGCTTTATTACAAGCAGAGCCTGTTACATCTGCAGAGAAACACAGCTGTCTGCCCACCCTTTTGGGCTCATATTTATACTATGTGATATGATCTGGGGCCAAGTTATTTGACCATATTTTTCTCTTTCTTCAAACTAAAAATAGAATCTTAAATTCACATTCACACACGCTTTGTGATTCAAATTTCTGTAAGCACAGCAAACCCTATTTAGAATCAGGCCTACATGTTTTCCAGGCCTACATGAAGGCCTACTTCTGACATGCATATGATTTTAATTGTAAAGTACCACACATTGTATTATGCTATATTATACTCTATTTTTTCACAACAAAAACTTCTTCATTTCCCCCCTCTGAGGCTAAAAGCCTCATTCTACTATTCTTTTCCCAGAGGGTAGTTTCAAAATCCAGCATTCTTAGTTATGCTACCTAGTGACTTAATTAAGTCATTCAGTTTCACTACCAATAACTAGATTATGTTACCATCCTCTGGCGAAGCCATAGAACCAAACATCTCTCCCCAGTTTTTTGTTTTCTTCTTCAGATGTTCTTTGTTTTTCAGTTTTTATTTTCTGAAGAGAGTAAAAGATTTCTATGCTTCCTACTCTACTTTCACATCAACCCATGTAATAAGCGTGAGCGTGTATTTTGTTCAGCCTTGCTTGTGATTGTTACAGTCATATATGAAATATCAATCAACACTCCATGCATTAAACTATTAAAAATTCTTGAAAGGTGACGTCTTCTTCAACCCAGATACTTTGCGTATCGTAGAGGGCCGCTCTTGGGGAGAGGTTAGGCTAGCACATACACCCAAGGCGTTGCTCATCAGTCATCCTTTTCGTCCTCATTTGAGGTACTTGATTCAGCATCTAGTGCTTGTAAAATCCACTTTGGTTTGTCAGTCCAGTCCTGATAATAGATACCTTGATTGCCCTCTAAAAGTATTTTACCATCTTCTTGAGGTTTTTGCATTTCCAAGTGTTTAGTTGTAGCTTGGACAACTAATGATCGTAATATAGGAATTATACAACAAAACAATATCCCCCCTATTGAAACAGCAACTCCTAAAAATATTCCTAATTTAGCAAACCATGCTCCTAATGCTCCAAATTTCAAATCTAACCAATCCCATACTTTTTCATCTCTTCCAGCATTTTCTGCAACTTCTGCTCTTAAACTTCTTATTTTAAGCATAGCTTAACTAAACTTTCCTCCAGGTGCAGTATTATTTGATATAAAAGTGCAACATTGATCTCCAAACATAATGCAAACACCACCTTTGTCTGCCAATAACCAATTAAGAGCTTGTCTATTTTGCCATGTCATTTTACTTGTTTCATGTAATTGTTCTCCTAATGCAGTTAAAGCATCATCAGTATAATTAATAAATCTTTGCTGATTATAATAAATATAATTAATCCATTCAGTATTTTTATTTTGTGAAACCCATATAAATATTGATTCAAACCCTGATTTAATTTCATTTCTTGCTTTATATTTTTCAGGTATGCCTCTAGGTTGACCAATTAAATCTATTGTTACTCTAAGGTCTGGTTCGTAAGCTCTTTTAGTTCTATTTTTATCTTCTACTTCATTGTTATCGGGGTCCCATTGTGCCATTGTAATTTCCTGTATTAGTCGTACTCTAGCACAGATTCCTTTCCATTTCAGTGGTAAAGATGCTAAAAGTCTTCCTTTTCCACAAGCCCAAAAGAAATACGCTACTATATTTGTTTGATCCTCATATACTTCTATTGAAGGTAATGCTATAGTTTGATCTTTACATTCTTCTTCATTTGGATTTATTTCTTTACCGTTCCTAATTCCTAATGCTTGAAGTGGTGGGGCTCTACCAGGAGTATGTGATTGCCAAACATTTTCTCTATCTAAATTCCAAATAGTAGTGCATTTTCCTTTAAATTTTCCTAAATTAAGATTTCCTTCTGATTTGTTAAAGCATTCAAATTCTTGACTATAATCTATTTTATACCATTTTGGGATTTCTACTTTTCCTTCTCTTAATTTAATATTTGCATTTACATCCCAATATCTACACCAATCTCCCCAATGTGGTCAACTAAAACGATTCTGATGTACAGAATTTCCTATAAAACCTAAGCATTCAGCTGAACAGTAAGGTCTAATAGAGGCACTCGCATGGCAAAAGTTTCTATTGAATGTAGCGCATTTTTGATAATCATGTGGATTTGGAACTACTATTACCTTATTTAATGGTGATTTAGAGCATAACAAACAATTATCCATTCCTAATTCTCTTGCAGTAAATGTTGCCCATTTATACCATTCATTATTTTGTGCTGTTTCCCAAAAAATATCTTCATTACTATAATCATCAATTTGTTCATTTTTAACATTTCTACGTTGCTTTGATATTTTTTGCTCATTAACCAATTCTTTTTCTATTGGGGTTATTATTGAGTTGTTAGAACTATTTGAGGGCTGAGAAGTCAATAACTGGGAAATCTGGATGATGTTGATACCCGTAGCTTGAGCTTGTACCGTCAGATGCAATAAGCATATGATGATCGTTAGATGCATTAGTGGACGTATTACTCTCACTTTGTTGGTTTTCTCCATTTTGCTCAGCTCCCTACTCATCTTGCTCTGAATTTTCAGCATTCTCCATCCTTTCATTTTGTGTCTTTGATCTTTCTGTATCACCTGTTTCACTTTGCTCTTCTTCTCTTCCCTTCCTTTCTTTGGGAACTCTTGTGCAGTGATTTAGATGATACCAGGAAGTTTTTCCTTCCACTTGAACCGCTGTTGGAGTCGCTACCACCACTGTGTAAGGACCCTCTCTCCTAGGTTCATTCCACTTCCTCCTGAAGACTCTCAAGTATACCTGGTCCCCTGGAACAACTGGACATGAAGTCTCTGTCTCTTCACTAGGCTGCTTTCTTGTTTCCTGTAAATATATAGCTTTATGTATGGCAGTTAGTTTCTTCATATAAGCTCTTAGTTCCATTTGTAATTGTTCTAACGGGGGTCCTTTATAAGGACCTCTGCAATATGGCACAGGCATGGGTCGACCTGTAAGCATTTCATGCGGTGTTAGATGTGTGATCCTGTTAGTTTGCATGCGATAACTCATTAGTGCCAGCGGCAAAGCATCAACCCAGTTGAGTTTCGTGCTTGCACATATTTTGTTAAGTTTAGCCTTAAGAATACCATTGCACTTTTCACAAATTCCTTGAGATTCTGGGTGGTACACTGCTCCTAACCTCTGTTTTATTCTTAATTGCTGTAGTACTTGTTTAACAGTTTTTTGAATAAATGCAGAACCATTGTCTGAACTTATTTCTGATGGTATTCCAAATCTAGGTATTACTTCTCTTGTCAAAAATTTTATTACTGTTCCTGCTCCCTCATCCTCTGAAGGCACTGCTTCCACCCATCTGCTGAACCTGTCTATTATAACAAGCATATATTTTTTTCCTTGTACACGCTTTATCATATCCACATAATCCATGACCAAATGTTTAAATGGTCCTTCTGGCACTGGAATATGACCTATTGGTGTTGCTATTCCTTTCCTTACATTGTATTTGGCACAAACTTCACATGTGGACAAAAAGTTTTCTACTGTTGCATATAAATATGGGGACCAATATCCCTGCTGTTTAATTTTCCTTATCACTTCCCCCCTCGCGCAATGGTCAAAACCATGCGCATCAGGAATAAAAATATTTAAAAGTGCAGTTGGTGCAACAATTTGTCCTTCATGTGAACGCCAAATATCTTGTGCATCTTTTGTTGCCCCTCTTTGATGCCACATAGATTGTTCATATGGACCTGCTTGTTGTTGAATCCGATCAATATCATCTATTTGTAATTGTGGTTCAATTAACACTACTGGAGATAATATTGCAACCTGACACCCAGAGGCCTTCTTTGCTTCAAAATCCACTATATTATTTCCTTTTATTATATACGAATTCCCTTTCTTGTGTGCTTGGCATTTAATTACTGCTAATTGTGCTAATTGGAAGCATCATAGCAGAAATTAATTTAACTATTTGTTCAGCATGTTGAATGGGAGTACCATCACTCTTTTTGAAACCTCTTTGTTTCCAAACTGCTCCAAACAGATGACAAACTCCATGAGCATATGCTGAATCTGTAAAAATATTTGCTATTTGTCCCTTTGCTAGTTGACAAGCAACTGTGAGAGCTTTTAATTCTGCTAATTGAGCAGAGCAAGGCTGTGCACAGTGTTGGGATATTACTGGTACAAATTCATCCATGTCTTTTCTTACCACTGCATATCCTGCATGGTTTCCTAGATGATCTTTAAAACTTGAACCATCCACAAAATAAACAACTTCAGCTTCAGTGATTGGTGTAGATTCAAGATCTGGTCGTAATCTAGTGAAAGCTAATGAATTAGCTACACAATCATGTGGTTCTCCTTCAAAACCTAAAGGAATCAATTCAGCTGGATTAACTGTATCACATCGCTTAATGGTAACATCTGGGTATGTAAGTAATGATGAATATGCAAAAATACGAGCTTGAGTTAGAACAAATTTTCCTTGTTCTATCAATTCCACAATTTTATGATGAGCATAAATAGTTACTGGATATCCCATGGTTATTGTAGATGCTTTCTCATAGGCATAATATACTGCTGCTAAACCTTGATAACACGGGGGGTACCCTTGTGCTACTTGATCCAGCTTGGTGCTATAATAAGCTATGGGCTGTTTTTTCCTGCCACTACAAGTGTCTTGCATCAGAACAGCTGAAGCATAGCCATCAACTCTGTTTGCCACATATAAATGGAATTCCTTATCATATTCAGGATTTCCTAAAGCAAGTGCCCTTTGTAATTCTTTTTTGATAGATTCAAATGCTATCAATGCATCTGTAGTCCATTTTAATGAATTACTTAATTCTTGCACTCCTGCCTGTTTCATAATTTCTCTTAATGGAGCAGTCTTTATAGCATAGTCCTCAATCCATTCAGCACTGAAACCAGTCATTCCTAAAAAGGTCATCATTTGTTTCACAGTTTGTGGTAATGGAGCTTTACTTATACCTTCTAATTGAGCTGGTGCTATTGCTCTTGTACCATATGAAATTAATCTCCCTAATTATTCAACTTGTGGCTGACAATATTGCAATATTGTAGAGGTCACATACCTTGTGACCTCCCTGTGCTAATTTTGTAAGTACTTTGATAGAATCTTTATGACATTGTTCCCTAGTTGTTGAACAAATCATTAAATCATCTACATACTGTAATAAAGTACTGTCTATTATTAGATCTTCCAAGTCAGCCTTAAGAACCTGATTGAATATATGAGGTGAATGTTTAAATCCCTGTGGCATTCGAGTATAGGTATATTGCTTTCCAGCATATGTAAATGCAAATAAATATCTGCTGTCTTCCGCTACAGGGATACTGAAATAGGCATTACACAAATCAATTACGGTGAAATATTTAGCATCTGGAGGAATATTTGTCAATAATGTATGTGGATTTGGTACATCAGCTGGCCAATCTATTATTATCTGTTATTTCATTTATTGCTCGTAAATCATGTACAAGACGTCATTTAGTTTTATCAGCTTTAATTACCGGAAAAATTGGAGTATTGCAATAACTATTTGTTTCTACTAACACTCCTGCTTTTACTAGCCTTTCAATAGTATCTTTTATTCCCTCTTCTGCTTCAGGTTTTAGTGGATATTGTAATTTTCTCTGTAACCTTACTCCTGGTTTAAGTTGTATTTTTATTGGACTGGCCGTTTTCACTAATCCTACATCTGTTGCATACTGAGACCATAATTCAGTTGGTACTTGTTGTTCTAGCTCCTTAATTAGATCATTTTCAATAATTTCCATTGATTCAGATTTTATCATTTGTGCTTGAATTTTGTTGTTTATAACAATTTCTTGAGGAATACCAATTAAGTCAGTTTTACACAAAATTTTAATAAAATTCTTATCAGCAGAATGAAAAATCAATGGATTTATTGTTGATTTCCACTGGCATTGTTCAGCTCTTTTCATCATTGGACCTAAATCTTTCGCTTCAAAATTTTTTCCTACATATAAGGAAACATGTGGAACAGAATTGGGCACATTGAACCATTTTTTTGTAAATTCATTTTCAACTATACCCATTGCTGCTCCCTGTTTTCTTATTATGATACAATGTGATGTTAACTGAATCTTTCTCTTTCCAGTTTCCTCTTGCCACTTTGTTTCTGTTTTTATATCTCTCTCAGGGTCATATATCATAGTACAATGAAACTCTGATTTTGGTGACTGTGCTTCAACAATTTGTGCTTCAATGAATCTTCCCCATGTATTAATAACTTGTCTCACATCATTTTCTATCTGTCCTATCCAATACACATTTGCTTTTGGTTCAGATATCATCATTTGTTTTCCTATTCCTTGTAAGTCTATATACACTCCTTCTAGAGAACACCAAATTTGGAGTCCTAATCTGCATAATGCATCTCTTCCTAGCAAATTTACAGGAGTATCATTTGACACAAGGATAGGTATGGTCACACTTTTATTTTTAGCCTGTATGCAAACTGGAGCAGTCATAGGAATTAGCTGTATTTGTCCCGAGAATCCTACTGTCTTAGCAAATTTTCCAGACAAAGGGAGATGTGAAGCATAATTTGATTTTATACAAGAATTAATTGCTCCTGTATCAATAAGCATAGGTGTCTTTTTTCCTTCTATTTCAACCTCCATCATAGGTTCTTGATTAGCATTATTAGATAAAATTGGAAGTTGATTCTCCCTTATAGGATTCTCTGGGCACCCCTAATATCCCTGATTTGGACCTCCCCATGGATTTACTGGGCCATTATAAGGACCCTGAAAAGGCTGCTGCCATCCTCCCCCTTTCACTCCCCTGCGTGGCCGTTCCCATGGATTGGTAGGACAATTTGTTTTATTATGTCCGAGCTGTCCACACCCCCAGCATGTTATGACTTTTCTTTTCTGTCCCCCTTGAGGTGGATTTCTTTTCCATGGCCCTGGCTGCTGAGCATACACATTGACAGTGGGTGTTGGGAATTGTTGCATGTTTGGAGGGATCATAGCAGGTGGGGGCTGCACAGTTAATGATGGAACATTTATAGGAGTAGTTACAGTCATTTGTTCTGAAGCTCCTTCCTTTTGTACTGTAGCTTGAATCTTTTTCTTGTGACTACTTGTTAGTTGTTCAAGTTGTAACTGAGTCAATTTTCTTTGCAAGTCTTTTTCTTGATTTTTCAGTTTTTGTTCATTTTTTCTGTACTGTTCAACAGCATGAGTCACATGATCACAAAACTCCTTGTGTGTTTTGGAGTTTAGACCGACCACATCTTCCAGTTTACTTTTTACTGGTTGTGGCATTGCATCTACTATAGCATTTCTGAACAGTGTAGCCATTAATGGGTCTCCCTCAGGATTCCCTTCAGTCTCTTGCTTCCATCTTTTTAATTGTCTCTGCACATATGCAAATGGACTCTCAGAGTCTCCCAACTCTTCACCCTTTAATGCTTTCGGGTCTATTTTTGTAGGATATTCATGTCGCAATGTCTGCCACACTGCTGGGCGGTACATGTCAAACACAGTCCCATCCATCAGAAAAGAATTCACAGCTCTGTCTAGTTCGGACGCTTCAAGAATTTCCTCCATTTTTGTTCCACCTATAACTCTTGCCAGAAGTGCTTTGATGTCCCCCACTGCTAACAGTTTGCCCATTGTCTCTTCCTCAAACACTCTTATCCATTTTCCAGCCCCTTCGTGAATGTCAGGGAGACGATTAACCAGCCCTTCAAGGTCCTGTGTAGCCCATGGAACATACTGTCCCTGTGTCCCTTTAATCAAAATTGGTAACTGCTTTGCTAAAGGTCTAAGTGTACCTTTTTCTCTACTATGTGACCATCTTTCTTCATCAAATGATTCCTCCTCTTCACTTTCTACGTGTAAACGTTCTAACAATTTAGTTCTATCCTTTACTAATTTATCTGTATCTTTTATTAATTTTTCTGTTTCTCTGATTCTTTTATCTATTGTCTCTTCAATTATCTGAGCTTGCATATTGATTTCCCTGTCTTCTTTCCTAAGCGGTTTCCCTGCATACTCTGTTTTTATTTTTTCTAAAGCAGTTTGTGCCTGTTCATAGTAGTCTAAAGGCAAAGTCTTGCTAGTTTGTTTACTTTGAGTTGTTTTTCGTCTTACATCTGGTCCTAATTTTTCTTTTTCTAATTCAACTTGTCCCTCCATTTGCATTGCTCCTGATACTTCTACCAGTCCTTTAAGTATTGGAAACTGACCTTCTGGTGGTAAATATGGAGGTGGTTTAGTGATCATGTCTTCTTTTTTCTTTGTTTCTTTATCTACTTCTTTTAAAATTTTCCTTGCCTGTTTTATGTTCTTTAATATTTCTTGTCCCTCTTGTTTAAACAATGCCAGTACTGCCTTTTCTTTTTCTCTTTTTGATTCTCTATTTTGTCTTTTTACACTTCTATCTTTTACTTTATAATTTTTTATGAGAGTTTCCATTTCTTCACATAATGACACATCAAATGTTCCTTCTTTAGGCCATTTTGTCATCATATCTTGAGTTCTCTTTTGCCATTTATTAGACATTTTATTTATTAAATCCTTACATAATGGGTATTTTGACCTTAAAATTTCCACTGGTGTAGTGGCTGCCATTATTTTTAATTAATTTAACTAATCTTATTTTACACTTTTATTTTTATTTATTTATTTGTTCCTTTACGCAAATTAATTTTTCCTCTTTATCCTTTCCTGTGATTTTCACAATTTTATATGGTAATTTCTTTTTAATTTTAAACAATATATCTTTTCTATTTAATCTCTTATCATTTATTTTAACTTATTTTATTTTAATGCAACTTTACAAATTAAATATTATTTTCAATTGTATGCACAGCTAATATCTTAACTTATTCTTTCTTACATTCACACCACAATCAACACATTCAAACCTTTAGTCCTTTATTAAAAATTGGACAATCTTTTCCTTTCACACTTGTCCCTCAGGGTTCATTTTGTCCCTAAAGGGCTCATTTTGTCCCCCAGGGCTCATACAATCATTCCATTAATGTATCTCCTTCTCTTTGGACTGCAACTATTTTTTTTTTTTTTTAACCAAGTATCAACTTTCACAGTCCAGAGAAGAGGAGCTTATTCATGGTGTCACTTATTCACATGGAACATAAGGCAGACATTCCTCACATCCACCACATTTGCACATTCATTCACTCACACTCAACCCTTCCTGTTAACGAATCACTCTTCAATATTTATTTATTTGTTTTATTACTAAATAATATATTCAAATAATAGCTGTTTATCATTCAAAAACACAACAAAATAACCTTAACTTTCACTGATCCACTTTCTCAACACAGTGAACTTTATTTATTTATTTATTTATTTATTTTTACTTATGCTATCTTCATTCGATCCACTTCCTTCAACACGAATTTTTAATTCTTATACTAATTATGTCCGTTTCACTTCCGTCAACACGAACTTTATCAAATCTTATGCACAAGGATAACTATGTACATGCATTACTTGCCATCCATCTAGGCCCTCTTGACAAGTAAACATAGATCCTTCTTATATTCTTATCAGGCCTATCACACTTCATGCAAATATTCTGGATCAAAGATTAATTCCTTTTAATTCTTTTTAAATTTGGAAAAGCTTTTAAGTGTTTTACCACAATGAACTCTCCGGTATTCAACACAAATAATAAGCATAAACTGCTTACCTTGTGGCCACTTTTTTTGCGTTGACTACCGCAGGGTCCAACACTGTGGTTTCCACTTGTGCTTCAATCCAGTCCCATCTGGGGTGCCAAAATGTTGTGGTTTCTTCTTTTTATAAAAACAAAACACTTCTCAAAATCTTTGATTCAGAATTCACGCTTTATTACAAGCGGAGCCTGTTACATCTGCAGAGAAACACAGCTGTCTGCCCACCCTTTTGGGCTCATATTTATACTATGTGATATGATCTGGGGCCAAGTTATTTGACCATATTTTTCTCTTTCTTCAAACTAAAAATAGAATCTTAAATTCACATTCACACACGCTTTGTGATTCAAATTTCTGTAAGCACAGCAAACCCTATTTAGAATCAGGCCTACATGTTTTCCAGGCCTACATGAAGGCCTACTTCTGACATGCATATGATTTTAATTGTAAAGTACCACACATTGTATTATGCTATATTATACTCTATTTTTTCACAACAAAAACTTCTTCACCGCCAGGTATGTGAGGTCCTGTCACCAGGAAAGAGCCTCCAGCGGGACAGAACTACCAACACACTCAGGACGCAGATCAGGACGCAGACAAACTGGCTAAACCGACCGTCTGCTAGCCGCCTCACGTCACAGAACTCAGATAATTCACAGCAAATAGAAACTCTTTCACCTAGATATTATCACATAGAGACTGTGTCTGTACCTCGAACTAGTAAATACAAAAAACTTCCGAAACCTTTTAATGGTAAAAATTTAATTGATGTTCAAAAAATGAAAATCACAGATAAATCAGATAAACAAATGATAAAGCTTGAGTTACTGAATATTAGATCTATTTCTTCAAAAGCACTTATTGTAAATGAAATTATCACAGACAATAAACTAGACTTGCTGTGTTTGACAGAAACCTGGCTAAAACCAGACGATTACATTATTTTAAATGAGTCTAGTCCTCAAGGTTATGACTATCAACACAATCCTTGACAGAAAGGCAAAGGGGGAGGTGTTGCTGTAATTTATAGTAATATATTCAGAATCATTCAAAAGAATTTCAAATATAATTCCTTTGAAGTGATGGTGCTTTATGTAACATTATGTAAGTTGACATTTGTGCTGGCTACTGTATACAGGCCACCAGGGCACCATACTGACTTTATCAAAGAATTTGCTGATTTTCTATCAGAGTTAGTACTGGCTGCGGATAAAGTCCTTGTTGTTGGTGATTTTAATATCCATGTAGATAATAATAAAGACGCATTTGGATTGGCATTTGCAGACATTTTAAACTCTATTGGAGTTAGACAACACGTGTCAGGACCCACTCATTGTCGTAATCATACCTTAGATCTAATACTGTCGCATGGAATTGATATTGATGCTGTTGAAATTCTACAGCAGAGCGATGATATATCAGATCATTATTTAGTCTTGTGTATAATACAGTTAGCCAAGGCTACAAAACCACCACTCAGCCATAAATATGGTAGAACCATCACTTCTACCACTAAAGATTGCTTTATAAATAATCTCCCCGAGCAGTTTCATCGCCTTAGTATACCAGACAACTTAGAAGAACTCAATGCTGCAACAGAAACTATTGGCTCTCTCTTTTCCAGCACATTAGATGCAGTCGCTCCTTTACGTCTAAAGAAGATTAAGGAAACTAATCCAATGCCGTGGTATGATGAGCACACTCGGCTCTAAAACGAGCTGTGAGAAAAGCTGAACGTAGTTGGAAGAAAACAAAACTAGAAGTTTTTCGCCTTTCGTGGAAAGAAAAAATGATTGAGTACAGAACGGCTATAAGAAATGCTAGATCTACTTATTTTTCAAATCTCTTAATAGAAAACAAACATAATCCTAGGTATTTATTTGACACAGTGGCTAAATTAACTAGAAACAGAGATTCAACTGCTGACGTTTCCAAAGAGCACAGCAGTAATGATCTTGCAAGTAACTTCTTTACTTGCAAGATTGACAATATTAGAGAGAAAATTATAAACATGCAACCGTCTACAGTTTCGCTTCAGACAGTGCACTGTAGTGTCCCTGAGGTAAAACTAGAATCATTCGCCGCTATAGGAGAGGAAGAATTATCTAAACTAATCCAATTATCAAAATCAACAACATGTATGTTAGACCCAATGCCGACTAAACTACTGAAAGAAATGCTTCCAGAGGTCGTAGGTCCACTTCTTGATATAATTAATTCATCTTTAACACTAGGATACGTGCCAAAAACTTTTAAGCAGGCTATTATTAAACCTCTTATTAAAAAACCTCAACTAGATCCGAGAGATTTAGTAAATTACAGGCCAATCTCGAATCTACCTTTTCTGTCAAAGATACTAGAAAAGGCAGTTTCAACACAACTGTGCTCCTTTTTAGAAAGAAATGGAATCTGTGAGGATTTCCAGTCAGGATTTAGACCATACCATAGTACTGAGACTGCTCTCGTTAGAGTTACAAACGATCTACTCTTATCATCCGATCCTGGCTGTATTTCTCTATTAGTGTTATTAGATCTCAGTGCTGCTTTTGACACTATCGATCACAACATTCTTTTAAAAAGACTTGAAAACTATATTGGCATTAGTGGAATTGCTTTGGCATTGTTCAAATCTTACTTATCTGACCGTTATCAGTCTGTATGGAGTACCACAAGGCTCAGTACTAGGACCGTTGCTTTTCACTCTGTACATGCTGCCCTTAGGAGAGATAATTAGGAAGCATGGTGTTAGTTTTCACTGCTACGCTGACGATACTCAGCTCTATATTTCCTCGCGCCCTGACGAAACCTACAAATTCACAAAACTAACAGAATGCATAGCTGACATTAAAAACTGGATGACAAGAAATTTCTTATTATTAAATTCAGAAAAAACTGATATCCTAATCTTTGGACCAAAAACTTCCTCACGAAAAAACCTTGAATACTCTCTAACACTTGACGGGTGCTCCATTAAATCTTCATCCTCAGTTAGGAACCTGGGTGTGCTCTTTGATACCAATCTTTCATTTGAAAGTCATGTTTCTAGTATCTGTAAAACCGCCTTCTTCCATCTAAAAAATATATCTAAATTACGACATATGCTCTCAATGACAAATGCGGAACAGTTGGTTCATGCATTCATGACCTCAAGACTAGATTACTGTAACGCTCTACTGGGTGGTTGTTCTGCTCGGCTTTTAAACAGACTACAGTTGGTCCAAAATGCGGCAGCTAGAGTTCTTACTAGTCTTTTGTGCCATTTCCTCTCTGCAGCCCTGAGTTTGGTCCGATGTTCACGAAGAACATCAGATAACCAGGGATTAGAGGGAGTAGCACGTGCAGGCCTGAATGACAGAGGACAGATACTATCAAGAGATGAAGTTAACATAGTGTCTGTTGCTGTATTCACATCCAGAGATGAGAACTGTGTGGGTGAGGGAAGGGAGGATGACACGGCAGAGGAAAGATGAGAAGAAGAAAGAGAGCGCAGGTTTCGTCTGAAGGTAACTGGTAGAGGGGTTGGTGGTGAACAAATGGGGAGTTGTAGATTAAAAGTAACAAAGAAATGATCGGAGATGTGCAGAGGTTTTACCAAAATGTTGTCAGTGATGCAGTTGCATGTGTAAATGAGGTCAAGTTGGTTGCCAGATTTGTGTGTACTTGTGGTGATGAGAGAGGAATTCTGAACCATATGGCTTCTCTAGATGAATGTTGAAATCGCCAAAAACTACAAGTGGGCTACCATCCTCTGGGAATGAGGACAGCAGCATGTCCAGTTCCTCTACAAAGGTACCCATTGGCCTGGGGGACGATAAATTACTACGATATGAATTTTGACAGGAATTAAGATTGTAATAGCATGAAACTCAAATGAATTGTAGCTGCAAAGAGAGGAATGAGTCGAGTATTTCCAATTGTCAGAAATGAGAAGACCTGTGCCCCCACCCCTCCCAGACTGGCAAGGGGTATGAGAGAAAGTGAAGTTGTTAGAGAGATCAGCAGGGGTTGCTGAGTCCTTTGGACGAATCCAGGTCTCAGTCAAGCCCAAGATATGAAGAGTAAAATTAGTAGCAAAGGCTGGAATGAAGTCAGCTTTGTTAACTGCTGACTGACAATTCCATAGACCCACAGAGACAGAGAGAGGAGTGTTAGTGTTAGAAGAGGAGTAAACAGGGCGCAGGTTAGAAACATTGCGCAGCCTTTTACATGGGTTAGTGGAGCGTTGCCGAGAGACAACAGGAATGTGTTGAAAGCACATACTGAGGAAGAAGGAAAAGTGTGAAAGGAAGGAAGAAACTTAAGTGCCTACCGGTGTCGTTGCTCGGTGGAGTCGCACAGGTAGAGTTGAAGGTCTTTACCCTAGTCGGTCTTCACACAAGGAGGCTGAACGCTCCCGCTGACGCTTCCGCGATAGCGCGCACACACAATTAATATACTGCTTATTAACACGTGATTGAAACGAGCTAGGCCCGCCTTGCAAATTAGCACTGTAAAAGCCTAAACCCGTGAATGGCTGCAAACCGAAACTAACTAAAGCTTAAGTGCGGGCACTAACACCAATAAAGTCTGCAAACGCGCCCGTTATTCTAAACAAGTACAATTAAAAATACAATTATAGTCAAGGTAGAAAATAGGACAAACACAGATACGAAATAAATCCTTCCTAGCATCAAAGAATAAACGAAGCAACTGACCCAGAACAGATATTAAGCAAAACACTTACGCGCTTTTGCCGTCCGTCACCACTGCCAGCCCGCTAGTCCTTCCACATCAGTGAATAAAACAACTTGCAGAGCCATTATATTATTTTTCCAAGTTTATTAATTATCTATGTCATCAATTAAGCATTTGATAATTCTCTTAAACCTACCATTGTTCTAGATTTGTGCCAGCTCTGCTCCATTTTAGTGCAGCTATGTACAGGAGGAACTGCAATAGTTATGAATAGTGTGTTGTCTGCTACAGTGCTGCAACAATGTGGATGCACACTGCTGTCCCAACAACACGAGAACAACAAGCTGGGAATCCTTTAAAACAATCTGTGAAGATAATTAAATTGGGTTACATATTGAGTTCATATACATTTTTTAAATACTTTATTTTAAGGATTAAAACACAAAACAAAAACAAACAAACAACAACAACAACAAAAAAATGGCTTGGACTACACACATACACACACACACACACACACACACACACACACACACACACACACACACACACACACAAGAGAAATAGAAGAAGAGGGGGAGATAAATAAATAATAAGTACTTATTCCAATATACAAAAGTGTAATAGTAAAAGACTTTACATCTATATAACAGAGATCATATCCATATGGAATGAAGGGGTTGAGGGTGATTTCCAGTTCTTAAATGCTAGAATGAGACGGTCTAGCGTATGGCTACATCACACATGTTCCTGCCCCCACCGTCACGGCACAAAAATACTAATAAAACTTAATTTTGGAAAAATACTTTGTATTGCATTAATTGAAAGCCACGTGAATCAAAGGCTGCCTTTCAAGGATCCTTCCGATTGAGATGACCTTCAGCGACGTTTGATGATGTGGCAGCCGAGATATGCAGCCTTCATAGGATGCAGCCTTCCATTTAAGAAGCAGGTGCAGTTCTCTTTGTCTTTTGGCCTGCCCTGACTTGTAAACTCTCTAGTGAGCTATCAAATTTGCCTCAACATCTTTCTTGTTTTGCTGCTCACATATTTGTTCTGACTTTATTTTTCCTGATAAGTTATTACTCAGAATCAAATCTGATCTGCTCAGTTATAGATACAAGCACCAGGCACAAACTTTTGCTCATTTCCTAAAAATTCTTCTTGTGTTCAAACATTGTTGCTATTAGTGTGTGTCGTGTATCACTGACTTATTTAACTCAAACACTATAGCAGTTAGGGGTAAATCTTCCACATTATCTCAACCAAATCTTGGGTCTTTTAGAAGTCTGTCAGTAATTGGGAAACAAAATATGTGTAGTTTGTTGCTGTGGTAAAAAGTCTGCAAAAAATTGTCACAGTGGTTTACAACATGATTAATAGAGCTGCTCGGTTGTCTCCATTCTTTAGTGTATGCAAGCTTCTCTGCTTCTTTGCTTTTAACGTGACCTTTTGTGATGCATTGTTTTATCTGGGAAGATTTAACTGTTTTACTAATAATAAACCATGTAGCACTTGTTATATCCAGTTTCCTGTTCTTCCTTCAAAAGTGATTAAATCCACTAAGGTATTAAGTTACTTACACGGAGGAAAAAAAAAAAAAAAAAATGTGGGGTTAATGTGCACTCTGTACTGATTCTGTATACATTGTAAAACATTTTAGAACATTACATCACTGTGTTTCCATCCACCTAATTTTATGCACATTTTAGGATATTGCATAAAAAAAAATGCTGATTGGAAACGCCAAGATGTGCATAAATTCTAAAAAGGTGAACGTAAAAAACGTATGTGCTCAACTGAGTTGGATAATTTTTTTTATGCAATATGAAAATGTGCATAAACTAAGAGGGAAACACTTTTACCGAATAAATTCCTTGATGCGCATCAAAAAAAAAAAAAAAAAAAAAAAAAAAAGATGTGACTTTGCGATGGCACAACTGGCATACCTGGACCAACCAACAAACCGATCTCGTTGCACAGCATCTGAAATGCTGTTTTGGTCATTCTCTAATAGTAAGTGATTTACTATATACAAAAATTATTATATACAGTGGCTTCTACAGCAGCAACTTCCATTGTTCTTAGTAATACTTAACACCAATTAATCAGGAAGTGACGGTTTCGTTCTCTTCGACTCACTGGAAATAGTGCTTTATTCGCAATTGTTTTATGAGATATTCCAAATCTGCACGCAAGTTAAATCTGAAACTTTGGATGGAATCATAACTACTGCTACACTGTTTACTGCAGAACTGCTTCATAGATGAAATTAAGTAACTTAATAATTGAATTCAATTCAGCTGAACAATTACACTATTTTCTTTTAGAGCTGATGTACAACCGAAATGAACTGTTTGCATCATTGAATAATTTTCCTTTTATCACTGTAAACCAGCTTTGAAACGATCTGTATTGTATAAATAAATGCACTATATAAATAAAGGTGACTTGACATCACATGTATATATGCAAAGATAAAGAACTTTGAACCTTGGAATCAAAATTAAAAAAGAAAAAGAAAGAATATATGATACTTACCAATAGTACATAAACAATACATGTGGAAAAAGTATTCCAGTCCAAAAACAAAGTCAAATGATTTGAATAAATTGATGTTAATGAATTAATGAAAACTCATGTTGTTTGTGTTAAATACTGGATTAAAGAGGACTACAAATTGGTGTGCTTTTGTGTGAATTTGTTTCCTTTTGGAAGTGTTGCTTTTAATATTTTTGAGAATTTGCATAAGTATTTCCCAGTGGAGACCGAATCAGTGAGAGGCCCATATTCCTCTCTTAGGACAGGTTCTTCCAGCTGGGCTTCACATAGCCCCTTGGGGAAGCTGTATCCAGTTACTGCACAATATATATTTTGCACTAAAATTGATTGAGGTTATCTTAAATGTAAGGATTTAGCACACAATTCTTATGTCTAAACAGAATCAGTGTGAAAAAGTCTTAGGCCTGTTGAAGTCTCGGTTGCCCCATCTGCCTAATGCTGCATTGTCACAATATGTCTTACATTTGTTGATCATGCATGTATTTTTACGCCTTGCAAACTTAAACATTTAGTTGCTAATTATGCTGTTTTAATATGTAACCATTTTGAATATTACCTAAATGACTAATGTGGAAGCATTGGTAAGAATGGGTTGAAAATTATCTAACTAAATACTAAATGTTGAAATTCATTTAAATAATTAATCAGTATATGTCTTTTATTTTCTGAATAATGTATAGCTGCATAATGTTAAGATATTATTCCAAATACATATATACAAATATGTCAGTAAAAACATTATTATATATTTTGAAATATATTATTTTCAAACAGTTTTTGCTTCTTAATATTTTTATGTAAATCGTGATACGTATTTTTGAGGATTATTTGATGAATAGGAAGTTCAAAAGAACAGTATTTATTTGAATTTGTGTAAAAGTATAAAGCTAAACCTGAAACAAAAATAAATGAAGGCAAATAAAATAATAATATGACAAAAGCCCATACCAAATTTACTAAAATTTAAATTATTAATAGATACTATAATATAATTGTATATAAATAATACTAAAAACACTCAATGATCCAAAAGGCATCAATTACCTAGAACTAACCAGGAGCGTAAGAAAAGGGGTCAACTGTGTTCCTCTCTTCCCTTCTACTTTCCTCTTTTTCACTCAAGCAATTTAAAAAAAAAAAAAAGTTTAAAAGTTATTTTTGGTGCTGACTGATGTTTCTATTACTAAACATAAATTATGCATGTGTGTGAAGATTGTGTGAATCGGTCTGAGTAAAATTGTGTGCAGATCATTCTCACACAGCTCCAGAAAACAGAATGATTACCCCTGGTGTCATAGTGATTGCTTAATATGCTATAATTACCTCTATTTTCCCTGTAGGCCAAACAGCATTCTCAGCAGAACATACACACAAGAAATGATTCTGCGGGATGACAACACAAAATATTTTTTTTTATTCTAGATCAGCATAACATTTGTTTTGTTGTTATCTTTTTTACTATTAATGTGCTTGTCTTGCTTTGCTCTATTGCTCTCATCTTCAAATTATCAGTTCTAAAAGTTGCTTACCCCCCCGCCATCCTCCAGGAAAATCACTCTCCGCAAGGGCTTTAAGCAATTATCCCCACTCAAGTGTTTTTTCTGTTGCATGTTCTTTTGCCCTAGGCAAATTAAAGTCTACAAAAGGGGAGTTATCATCCAACCCTTCTTCCTTTGCAGGAAAAGTGTGAGCCTGCACTCAGTCAGTCTCTCTCTCTCTCTCTCTCTCTCTCTCTCTCTCTCACTCTCTCTGTGCATGTGTAAAGTGATGGGATTGATTATGTGGTTGTGGCTGGTGGGATTTATTGTTGAGATGGTCAGGGTTTGTGGTGCAGGCCTGTCCTGTGGTCTGCAGAGCAGATTTGTTTCAGAGAGCTTGTATAAAGAGGGAGATGTGATAATTGGTGGTCTGTTTCCAGTTCATGTTGAATCACCAAAACCTGATCATGCTTTCAGTGAAAAACAGCATGGTGCTCGCTGCCATGGGTGAGTATATATAAAGTGAGTGTTTAAAATGAACTAAAAGTCAGGGTTGTAGAGCAACTGTTAGCAAAAAAAATAAATTTAAATTGTTTAACTATAATTCAACTATAATTAATTGTTGAAAGTAAAATATTTCCAACACAACATTTTTTATGAATTCATGTATATTTATTAGGGCAATCAGTAACACTGTATTAACTAACATTAACTAACCATGAGCAATAAATATGTTACTGTATTTACTAATCTTTTTTAATGTTAGTTACTGAAAATACAATTGTTCATTATTTGTTCATTTTAGTTCACAGTGCATTAACTAATGTTGATAAGATTTTAATAATGTATTAGTAAATGATGAAATTAACATTAACAAAGATTAATAAATGCTGTATAAGTGCAGTTCATTATTAGTTTATGTTAACTTATGTAGTTAACTAATGTTAACTAATAAACCTTATTGTAAAGTGTTATCTAATGCGGTACAGTTGATTCAATTATATTTAAATTTTTTTTTTTTTTTTCATTTAGATTAAGCAAAATTTAGGTTGCTTGGCAAATTATTTTTAGTGTGTATATTTTAACATAATGTTAAGAATCTTCCCTTCATTGAGTCTTCACTTCATAAAAAATATTGACGAACTGTATCATCTATCGAGTTCCTCCTTGAATAAAACATCTCATTAAACTTTATATTTTTTGTTTTCCCTCAGTGTTGACCTTCGTTCATACCGCTGGCTCAAAGCTATGATTTTTACCGTGGAGGAGATTAATCGGGACCCTGTTCTGCTACCAAATGTTACTTTGGGGTATCTGGTAGCCGATACCTGCCTAGCTGAGGGCACAACACTGAGTGCTGCTTTAGCTCTGGTAACAGGGCAGGAGGAGACAGTGTCAGGTGCAGAGTGTAACGGGGCTCCAATGGTGCCTGTCATTGTCGGTGACGCTCGTTCCTCTGCCTCGGTAGTGGTGGCTGACACACTGGGAGTGTTTGCTATCCCCATGGTATAATAAAATGTTCTGTATTTTACAGCTGTGATTTTGCAGAATTTTGTGCTTATTTATTATATTATTCATGATAAACTGTAAACAGTAACAGTTCAGTAATTAGAATTTCATACATTTCAGTGAAATGCTTCCCTTTCCTCCCAACTATTGTCTTGTGTTTTGTTTGTCCAGGTGAGTTATTTTGCATCCTGTGCTTGTCTCAGTGATAGTCGCAGATTTCACTCTTTCCTGCGTACTGTTCCCAGTGATGCCTTCCAGGCCAAGGCCATGGCCCGTCTGCTGCACCTGCTGGACTGGACCTGGGTGGGGGTGGTCGCAGGGGATGATGAATATGGTAAAAGCGGCTCACAGCTGCTCTTGAAAGAGCTCGAAGGTACAGGGGTGTGTGTGGACTATGTAGAAGTCATTCCCAAATCCCATTCCCAGAGCAGGATCAGGCGGATTATGGAGAGGATCCAGAGTTCCACAGCTCATGTGGTGGTGACCTTTGCCATCGGCCCAGACCTTGAAGTTTTGTTCAAGGAAGTGGTGGTGCAGAATGTGACCAACAGGCAGTGGATAGCCACAGAGGCCTGGAGCACCTCCACTCAGTACTCTGACCCAGCAAGCATTCCTTTTCTAGCCGGTACCATCGGCTTTGCCCTGCGCCGAGCTGATATTCAGGGTCTTGGTGCTTATCTTGCCCAGCTGAGCCCTGTGAAGCAGCCAAATGAACCGTTCGTAAAAGATGTATGGGAAGAAATATTTGGATGTTCACTGGCACAGGACTGGCAGCCTTCTAAAAGACCAAAGTGCACAGGTTCAGAGAATGTGGAGAAACATGGACGCATCTACACAGATGTTTCACAACTGAGAGTCACTTACAACGTGTATAAGGCTGTGTATGCTATTGCCAATGCTATTCACAACATGATGGCCTGTCAACCTGGTAGAGGGCCATTTAAAGATGGAGAATGTCCGGATGTGACCAGGATAAAGCCCAGACAGGTATAGAAAAAAAAGCTTAAAATTGAAATAATCATTAAATCATTTTAAATGATTTGTTTTATATAAGCTATATTATTTATATAAATTATATATATATATATATATATATATATATATATATATATATATATATATATATATATATATATATATATTGCACATTTTCCTTTTACAGCTTCTGCACTACTTAAATGCAGTAAACTTCACAACACCAGTGGGTGAGCTGGTTTATTTTGAAGATAACGGCGAGCCATCTGCCTCTTATGACATTATGAACTGGCATGTAGATGAAAGTGGAGCAGTGCATTTTATCCAGGTTGGACAGTTTGATGCAGCCAAAGGACCAGGCCAGGAGCTGAACATAAACCTTGAGAAAGTGGTTTGGGGTGGGGGCTGGGCTGAGCAGGTAAAAGTCCTGTGACTTTGGTTCAGTTTTTTGCCCTCAAATACACCAGCCCCATAAAGTATTTGGATACTTAAGCCATACTGTATAAATAATATATTAAATAACAAAAAAGTCAGGTGACATTTATTTTTTGTAATATAAGTAGAATATCAAGCAAAAAAAGACATTTGTTGTGAAATATGAAACAATAGACACACTATTCAAAATTAAGAAAAAAGTATTTTGACACTTAACATTTTGACAAGTAATTATTTATTTATTTGAGAATAGGTTTAGCATTTAGGTTTGATATTCTGTTATCTATGCAAAGAAAGTTTAGAAAATGCAAATACAAATAGAAAAAAGAAAGACATTCAATCCAGCTAATCTGTATATATATATATATATATATATATATATATATATATATATATATATATATATATATATACATATATATATTAGATTTATTTTTTGTGAAATGTTAGAAGTAAAGACCACCATTTCTTTGAATTTTGCAATGTTGAGAAAGAAGGGAAGAAAAAAAAATCAGCAGTCAATAAACAAAAGAACAGAATTGCAATTGCAGGAATCTCCTCCCAAATGAAAACAGTCTGTGTGTGGTAGTACTTGTGTGTTGGTGTTGTGTGTCGTGTATATGTTTATTATAATGTGCATTGACCTTAACTGTTGTATTCTGTAATTTCACGAATGTGTTAGTTTTTGTGTATGTGCCCATTATCCTTTAACCCCTTAGCATTCATTTAGAATTTGCCTAAAATGCCTAAAAAGGCATACCCAAAGTAAATTGCATGCTGTTCTTGAACCATTTGGAATACATGCATGGTTTTGGTCTCTTTTGAAAGGTATGTGTACCACGGCTGGTACAGTGGAGCGCTAACAGTTTATATAAGAGACATAGTAGATAAAATCCTTTCAGACCTCTGGTGTGAAAGGAGAGATATGTCATAAGAATGAGTCTATACATTTTTTTTATCTGTCTTGCATATGTGTGAGGGGAAAAAAAAAAAATCTTTCTGCTGTTCTTTATGTGCTTGTTGTGCTGATGTGACACATTGTTAGAGGGCTGCTGTAAGTCTGATGGAGTTTCTTCCTCTATCATTCAGGTTCCTGTATCTGTGTGCAGTGTGAGCTGTCCTCCGGGCACTAGAAAGGCTGTACAAAAAGGAAAACCCATCTGCTGTTTTGACTGCCTCCCTTGTGCAGCAGGGGAAATCAGCAATGTGACAGGTATTATTAACATATGTAAAAACATTCAGTTTGTAAATAATGGCAAGATTGCTTTTAAGGGTCATGATTCACCATTTGAGAAATGGTGGTCTATTAAATGTAAGGCCAAACTCATGTGCCATGTCATCATCTCTATTATAATGTTCCATAGACTCTACAGAGTGTACAAGATGCCCTGAGCGGTTCTGGTCAAATACTGAAAGAACAAGGTGCATTCCAAAAGTTGTAGAATTTCTGTCCTTGCAAGATACCATGGGAATTGTCCTGACAGTCTTATCTGTCACTGGGGCAACACTGACAACAACTGTTCTGGCTGCTTTTTTCCATCATCGTGAGACACCCATTGTGCGGGCTAACAACTCAGAGCTGAGCTTCTTGCTATTGGTGTCACTCACCCTCTGCTTCCTGTGCGCACTAGTTTTCATTGGCCGCCCTGCGCCATGGAACTGCATGCTACGTCACACCCTGTTTGGAGTGAGCTTTGTGATCTGCATCGCCTGCGTCCTTAGTAAGACTGTGGTGGTGCTGGTGGCTTTTCGGGCCACTCTACCTGGAACTAACCTGATGCAGTACTTTGGGCCCATCCAGCAGAGGACAGGCATCTTCCTTTGCACGATGGTTCAGATTGTTATATGTTTGCTGTGGCTGCTGATGGCTCCCCCTCTGCCCACAGAGAGTGCAGGTGAGCTTGGTGCTCGAGTGATCCTGCAGTGCACAGTGGGATCTGTTGTGGGGTTTGTACTGGTGCTAGGGTACATCGGTCTGTTAGCAGTGATCTGCTTCCTGCTGGCCTTCTTTGCTCGAAAGCTCCCAGACAATTTCAATGAGGCTAAATTCATTACTTTCAGTATGCTGATCTTCTGTGCAGTGTGGATTGCATTTGTGCCGGCGTACGTCAGCTCACCGGGGAAGTACACAGTGGCTGTGGAGATTTTTGCCATTTTGGCTTCCAGTTACGGCCTGTTGCTGTGCATATTCACCCCAAAATGTTACATCATTATGCTTAAACCTGAGAAAAATACAAAAAAGAACATGATGGCCAGATAAGGTTTACAAATGCAAGACTTCTGAGAGAGGGCAACATTTTTACTGACTGCGATGTTTATTATCACAAAATAAATAAATTAATAAATATGCATTTAGTCTAATTAAACATTTTATTCTATATGTTATAGGTGTTTTGTTTTTATATTTGTATATGTGTATTTCAATGTATTGTCTCAGTAAACAATATGATTTGAATAAACAGAAAAATCCTCCTGTTCATTTGTCCTTGGATGACATCTTCCACAAATAACCACTTCCGCTGTGCAGTGACACTAGTCCCCTTTCAAACACACTACAGAGAGATAGCTGGGTTATCAGTAGTCACTTTGTCCACAGTTATTAGCCATCATGGGACTGACAGACATTTACCAGATCTTAATTGTAGATTGAGCCTGTACAAGAATGCAAGATGGAAGGATAAAGGAAGGCACCGTCTACAAATGAATGGTAAAACATGGCGAAGACTTCTGTGTAAAGCACAAAGCAAATTATCAGTGAGTGATAATGGAATGTTTAGTACTAAATTCATTAAACTGATGTCAATGTAGGATTTGAGGTTGAACCAGACACAAATAAATAATAGTAATAATAATTATACCTTTTACATATAGATGCCTTTCAAGGCACTCAAGGACACCATACAATATAAAGCAAGGCAATAAAATTTAAAGCATACAAAACAAACACACATCAAACAACCAAATCATTAAAAGCTATTCTAAACAGATACGGTTTTATCTGAGCTTTAAAATGAGAAATTGAATCCAGCTGGTGAATGTTGTTACATTCACGCCTTCCCGGACTCCAGTTCCCAGCATCCTCCTGTTCTCCACACCTGTCTTCACTTCCCTCTTCAGTCTTCCCGCCATCGCTCCGGATTCCCAGCGCCTGTTTGTCCTCGTCAGCACTCCCTTTTATTTGGACTCACTCCATGCACTCCTTGTTGGTTATATTGTTTGATACATGTGTGTTATGCTGCTTGTCTGTTCCTTGTTGACATTAAAACCCTTATTATTGTGGATTCCCGTACTCGCCTCATCTCTACAGCACAGCACGCTAACAAATGTGCAGTGGTAAAGCATTCCATAACTTAGGCACTGCACAACTAAAAGCCCTACCTGTCATGGTTCAGGGTGCATCATTTTTTTTCATCCTGTTGTCTGTGTCCTGTCATTTTCTGCAGCTTGTGACCTGGGCAATCAGTGCTGATTTTGCAGCGCAGGTGCACAGATCACAAGCTGATTTCCCTCAACTGTCACTCACTCCCGTTCCCCTTATAATCTCTGTTGTGTCTCACCTTTTTTGTCAGTAAATCACTTCGTGCTTGTCTCATGTTTCTTTTTCCTTCGTTCTGTTTGTGTTCTGTGTTTTACCTGTTTCGCCGTTTGTGCCCAGGACACTTAGACGAGAAGTGACAGCTGATCGTTGCCCTCGCTGTTCTCTCGGACTCGCCTCGTTCCCCGTCCAGTGTGGGCACTGTATCTTGGGTGGTCTCCACTTGTGCAGTCCGCTGAGCACAGACAGCTCTGGAGATCCCAGACATTTTATATATTTTTTTGTTGTTCACTTTTGTCACTACTTTGGAGGTTGTTGTTCCCAAAGTTTAATATACACTGTTCACGCTGTAACAGACAAGCCTGTTACTAAGTCTTTTGTCTGCAGTTTTCTTCCTCACTGCTAGGGCTGCTATAGCACCTAATTGAGCTCCTTAAGTAAAGGTGAGGTTTTAGAGGAAGTTAGCCACTAGTGATGGGCATTCCGGCTCTTTTTCGTGAGCCGGCTCGTTTGACTCAGCTCACTGAAAAGAGCCGGCTCTTTTGACTCACAAACGGCTCTTTAAATAATAAATGTTTTAACTATGACTTTGACAATGATAGGTGTGAAAACAGTTCTAATTAAATTATTAAATGAAATAACACTCACAATGTCTCACAATTTCTTTAAAAATGCATTGATTTGTTATAAAAAAATACTATTAAACATTTGTATTTAAATTAAAACTTTTTAATGTATAGAAACAACATTCAAAAGAAATACAATCTGAACAACATAATAGAACCCATTAAATATTAAAGAAAAATAAATAACTGAAAGGATTAAACTGGTCCCTCTTTTTCTCTTTTTTTATTGCCATATGAACTCTCACTAGTTATATTATGCATAACTAGCATGAACACACACACAATGCTGGCCATATTTTTATTTTATGAGAGATTTGCATTCAGAAATGCAAGCTCCCTCACTTTCGACGGGCTGATGCGGTTTCTTCTCTCAGTAATAATTTGTCCTGTTTTCGAGAAAACCCTTTCAGAGGGAACGGATGTGGCCACTATGCAGAGTCTCCCTGTCATGACTTTAGTAAGCCGTGGGTAGATAGAGGCCTTGTTCTTCCACCAGCTCAGAGGATCTGCAGATCTTTGGAGGAGGGGCTCCTCCAAATAGGATCGGACCTCCATTATGGCATCTGCTGAGGGATTCCTTCTCGCCGCATCCCCAGTTGCTCTCTCATCAAACAGCATCCAAACAGCAGACGTTTGTGGCAATACTGCTGGTGCTTCTGCTCCTTCTGCTTCCTGTTGCCCTGGTGTCTGAGCCAGCTGACTGCTGGGACTGTCCCTCCCTGCTGCTGAGGTGATTCTCTGAAGAGCCTCATCAAGCGCTCTGGCATCACTGAAGGCTAACTTCTTAAACCTGGGGTCAAGTGCAGCAGTTTCTGATAGCACGTGATTATATTCCATTCTATGGAACTTTCTGTCCATTGATGAACATAGGGTGTCCATCAACTCTATCACTTGTCTTGTGGTTACATTTGCTTCTCTCTGGCGGTTGGATGTGATTCGCTGCAGACCCTTACATAGGAGTATCATTTTTGACGCTGTCACATAGCTAAAAAGAGAGAACAGATTTTATATATATATATATATATATATATATATATATATATATATATATATATATATATATATATATATTAAAATACAGGATAAAATGTAGAAATAACTGCTTACTGTACCTCTCTCCACTGATCTCCACAGTAACCTGCTCAAAGGGCTCCAGGACTCTGCACACCTCCTCCACCACCTCCCATTCCTCTTGGGTCAGAGGATCAACAGGTGCATTGACAATGGCCAGGGTAGAGATGATAGCATCCTTTGACTCAAGAAACCTTTTCAACATATAAAATGTTGAATTCCACCTTGTAGGGCAGTCTTGTTTAGGCCTTAGCTCAGGCATTCCCATCTGGCATTGTGTAGACCTTAGTTTTTCAGCACCCACTGTGCTCCTGTGGAAGAATTCCACAGCTGCTTTCACTTTGTCCACAGTGGGCTTCATCACCTTCAGAGCATCTCTTACAATCAGGTTGATTGTGTGGGCAAGACATGGATGATGGGTCCACTTTAAAATTTTTACAGCTTTGGTTATATTAGCTGCATTGTCAGTAACACAACAGACCACTTTTCCATCTACATCCCATTCTTTTGCCACTCTCAACAGTTCCTCTGCCAAGTTCTCTGAGGTGTGTCTGTCGCTGAACTCAAAGCAATCCAGAAGACAGCTAGACATTGAAAAATCTTCAATGAAGTGACATGTAACTGACATGTAATTAGTGGTCACTCTTGATGTCCAGCAGTCAGTGGTAAGGCAAACTGCAGTAGCTTTTTTGACTCTTTCCTGCACTGAAGCCCGTGTGCTCTCATACAGTTGTGGAATAAGTGAATTTTGAAATTACTTTCCTGCTTGGAATTGTGTACATTGGATTTAGACTCTTGCTATAATTTCTAAAACCTCTGTCCTCCACGATTGAAAATGGCTGGAAATCGGTGGCAAACATTTTAGCCAATGCAATATCAATTTGGCCTTGTTTTGCTACAGACATTGACTTTTGCATAAACTGGTCCATTATAGAAGACTGCGTTGCTGTGGGTCGCGGAGTAGGCCTACTTAACTGAGTGGATACATCTCCAGCTGCGGAGGTGCTGGGTCCAGACGCTCCACCAACATCACTAGCAGGACCGCTTTGTCGAAGCTCCGCTAGCTTCACAGTTGGGTGCACAGTTCGCATATGCCGGTGTAAGTTGTGTGTAGAACCAGCTTTAAATGAAATTTTTATTTGGCAAATTCTACACTGTGCTTTCACATTACCTAAATCATTAAAATGATTCCAAATGCCGCTGTGCTTCCGACTCATTTTGCTGCTTTTGTTTTTTTACAGCTGTTTTTCCTCTCCTCCGAGTTTCGTCTAGGCTACTCTGTCTGTGTGTGTGAGAGAGAGTTGGCTCGGCCCTCCCTCGCAGTATAATTGGTTGACACCACGTGTATGATTGACAGGAACAGACCGTGAGGCTGATCAGACAGTCGAAACGAATGAGTGTGTGCACCAAGGCTTATATAATTATAATTTTTGTGTTGTTCTTTGAATTATTAGTCTATTGTTTTAAATAAAATGAAAATCATTCATTACATAATGATTAAATTTCTATAGGCTATATTTTTAAAAATAGATTCGGCTCTTCAGATATGTGAGCCGGCTCCCGACGTTCACGTAAAAGAGTCGGCTCTTAGAGCCGGCTCGTTCGCGAACGACCCATCACTATTAGCCACTGTGCTCTAAATAAAACATTAAGAATGGTGGGGAAACATCAGACGGGTGTGTGTGAGGAATGTCAGGAAGAGGAATCGGTGGAACATGTAATTCTACATTGTAGGAAATATCAGAGGGAGAGAGTGATAATGGATAACAGACTTAAAGAACAAGGGGTGCAGAAAATCACTTTAAAAACAGTACTAAGTATGAATGACAGAGCACAGGTGAGAGAATTGTTGTTTTTTTTAAAGGATACTGGGCTTTATTATAGGATATAAAAGGGAAATTTTCTCCCTTTTTTTTTTTTTTTTTTTTTTTTCTCTTCTCCTCTCCCTGGATGTTATAGATTAGATTGTAAACTTACTGACTGATCCACACTCCGGAACAGAAGGTGGCGGTAATGCACCATTAAACTGGATGCCAACCGCCGTTAAAAAAGAAGAAGAAGAAGAAGAAGAAGAGGAAGTTAGCAGAACAGCAGCAGTAAGAAGCATGGCTTTACTGCATTTGTGCTATGTCCTGGTTGAGAAATGTTCTATTTCAAGCTCAACTTAAAGTAAGGATTGTTTTCTTTCCTGCTATTTAAATTTGACTGTTGTCAGCCTGTTGATAATGTTTGTTGTCAATACATTATTGGATTTGTTTGTTACGGAAGCCCTGAACCGCAAGGTGAAAAAAAAAAAAAAAACCTTGGTGGGGAGGGGAAAAAAAAAACGAAAACTTATCTCGTTATTTCAACATAATAAGTCGTTATAACGACATAATATCTCGTTATTTCAACATAATAAGTCGTTATAACGACATAATATCTCGTTATTTCAAGATATTAAGTCGTTATAACGACATAATATCTCGTTATTTCAACATAATAAGTCGTTATAACGACATAATATCTCGTTATTTCAACATAATAAGTCGTTATAACGACATAATATCTCGTTATTTCAACATAATAAGTCGTTATAACGACATAATAACTCTTCATTATCTATCAAGTATGATAAAGGACGTACACTTATCAATGTCCTCAGTGGCGCAATGTTAAAGTATTGGACCGCCAGTATAGCTTTTACTGCGATCGCCGCGGTTTCGAATCCGCCTTTTGCCGAGTTCGTTCTTCTCTAGTTTCACATCACATATCAAAAAAGGCATTTATTTTCAATAAAAATTCAAACTATGTTATAAAAGTGCAAATAACCTGTATAACGAGTGTTTAATAACATTAAAAGTATTTATTGGGCAGGGTTAGCAGCATGTTCGATATTACCCACTAGAGGGCAGAATAAGACAGGGAATCAATTAAAGAATGCAATAGTTGTTGACCTACTGTTACAAGTTGGTGCTCCAAAATCCCAGAGGTTTATCATGGGAATTTGCATTCATCCCAGGCTAACCTTTATTGATGTTAAATTTATTAGACCATAGTAAATAAAACAATTTACAGTGCAAATGTCAGGGGTGTCAAACTTACAGCCCGGTGTCCAATCTGATTTGAACTATAATAAAACATAGAGATGCACTAGTCCAGGGGCCAAAAACGTTTTTAAGCGTTTTTTTTTAATTATTATTATTCTGGGTTTGCAAACAAACTGCTTTGTAATATTTTCCCAAAATTTCATCTGTGTATTTACGAAGTATGTAAGCAGGACTTTAACACGCTGAATACGGACACAAAGAGAACAGACCCGCCAGCAGAGGAACTACTGTACCATGCACAATCTCACTGTTTGCGAAAAATAGGGAGAATAATATAAATATTACAGTGGGATTGATATGAATATATCTCCGAAGGCAACTGTTTTTAAGAAAAGTTTTGATGGCTTTTCCTCTTATCTCCATATAAAGTAGTAATATTCATTTAGTCCGTCTGCTGATTTTGTTTTGTTATGTAGCATAATTTCACAAAGCTAAAGTCAGACCAGACCTAGTTTTTGCTGTTAATCTTGAAATTATTCAGTAATTTAGATTAAAAACAACTGCTCATGCTCATGTGCATAACATCTTTGACTATGATAAAAATGCCTCTAATATCCAAATGCCAGTGTTTGCCTCTACTATCAAAGAGATATTTGTTTAAGGACAGTTTGGCCTGTGAAAAAATAAACAACAAATAAATTTGCTTTAAAAAAAATCTGCAACCAGTATCAGAATCAGACGTTTTGCTTCTTATAAAAATTGAAATTGGCCATGATAAATCAAAATAGATGCTAATAAAAAATATTAAATAAAAAATAATTTTAAAAATCGAATAGTCTTTTCACTGTAAACAAAAAAAAAAAAAAAATGCAGTTTTCTTGCAAATTAATTTGTTGTTCATATGTTTAATATTAATGTAACTATCAGCGCACTAAAGTTATTATAAGACGAAGGTAATTCGGCCCGCATATGGTTCATTTCTTTCCAGTCCGTCCCTCAAACTAAAATGAGTTTGACACCCCTACTGTAGATGCTATTTACACTAAGTGAAAATACCGATACATCCTATTTATACTAAATGACAATAGCAGCATTTTCACGATATGCTATTTATACTAGGTGAAAATAGCGATATATTCTATTGACACCATGTAAAAGCTTATCAGTTCTTTGCAAGAAGTGTAAATAGTATTTAGATGCTGTAGGCTGGTATTGGCAGATACTATTTGTACCTCAGTATTTTTGTACAGGATGCAATAATATCATATAGAGTGATTATATTTATTAAAATTATTAAATGGATGCTGCATTATTGGGAGAAAAAAAACCCTCCACTTTCCACCAACCCTACTCAATGAACACTTTTAATATTATTAAACACTTGTTCACATTTTATTTCCACTTTTTGAACATTATTTTCATTTTATTGAAAATGTATATGATGAGAAAATAGGAGTGAGCTCTATTATTGGGTGAGCTCTGCAAAATGCTGATTCGACCCTGCGATCGCTGTAAAAGCCAAAATCTGAAACCCTACATGCTATTGTTACGCCACTGAATACATCGAATTACAACTGTCCCTTTTTAAACTTCAGTGGCCCAACCAGACATTGGAACTATACTGTAAAGAGTGTTTGTCAACAAGGGACGCTATTTGCACTTACTGTAAATAGACACTCCGTGTCCTATTATTTCAATATATTAGCACCTATTTTGATTTTTATATCTTTAGAAAATATTACAAAGCAGTTTGTTTGCAAGCCCAGAATAATAATTAAAAAAAAACGTAAAAAACGTTTTTGGCCCCTGGACTAGTGCATCTCTATGTTTTATTATAGTTCAAATCAGATTGGACACCGGGCTGTAAGTTTGACACCCCTGACATTTGCACTGTAAATTGTTTTATTTACTATGGTCTAATAAATTTAACCTCAATAAAGGTTAGCCTGGGATGAACGAAAATTCTCATGATAAACCTCTGGGATTTTGGAGCACCAACTTGTAACAGTAGTTCAACATAACTATTGCATTCTTTAATTGATTCCCTGTCTTATTCTGCCCTCTAGTGGGTAATATCGAACATGCTGCTAACCCTGCCCAATAAATACTTTTAATGTTATTAAACACTCGTTATACAGGTTACTTGCACTTTTATAACATAGTTTGAATTTTTATTGAAAATAAATGCCTTTTTTGATATGTGATGTGAAACTAGAGAAGAACGACCTCGGCAAAAGGCGGATTCGAAACCGCGGCGATCGCAGTAAAAGCTATACTGGCGGTCCAATACTTTAACATTGCGCCACTGAGGACATTGATAAGTATACGTCCTTTATCATACTTGATAGATAATGAAGAGTTATTATGTTGAAATAACGACTTATTATGTTGAAATAACGAGATATTATGTCGTTATAACGAGATATTATGTCGTTATAACGACTTAATATCTTGAAATAACGAGATATTATGTCGTTATAACAACTTATTATGTTGAAATAACGAGATATTATGTCGTTATAACGACTTAATATCTTGAAATAACGAGATATTATGTCGTTATAACGACTTAATATCTTGAAATAACGAGATATTATGTCGTTATAACGACTTAATATCTTGAAATAACGAGATATTATGTCGTTATAACGACTTATTATGTTGAAATAACGAGATATTATGTCGTTATAACGACTTATTATGTTGAAATAACGACTTATTATGTTGAAATAACGAGATGTTATGTCGTTATAACGACTTAATATCTTGAAATAACGAGATATTATGTCGTTATAACGACTTATTATGTTGAAATAACGAGATATTATGTTGAAATAACGACTTAATATCTTGATATAACGACATAATATCTCGTTATTTCAACATAATAAGTCGTTATAACGACATAATAAGTCGTTATTTCAACATAATAACTCTTCATTATCTATGAGCTCACCCAATAATAGAGCTCACTCCTATTTTCTCATCATATACATTTTCAATAAAATGAAAATAATGTTCAAAAAGTGGAAATAAAATGTGAACAAGTGTTTAATAATATTAAAAGTGTTCATTGAGTAGGGTTGGTGGAAAGTGGAGGGTTTTTTTTCTCCCAATAATGCAGCATCCATTTAATAATTTTAATAAATATAATCACTCTATATGATATTATTGCATCCTGTACAAAAATACTGAGGTACAAATAGTATCTGCCAATACCAGCCTACAGCATCTAAATACTATTAACACTTCTTGCAAAGAACTGATAAGCTACTTTTACATGGTGTCAATAGAATATATCGCTATTTTCACCTAGTATAAATAGCATATCGTGAAAATGCTGCTATTGTCATTTAGTATAAATAGGATGTCTAATAAATTTATGGTCTAATAAATTTAACCTCAATAAAGGTTAGCCTGGGATGAACTCAAATTCCCATGATAAACCTCTGGGATTTTGGAGCACCAAATTGTAACAGTAGTTCAACATAACTATTGCGCTGTTTAATTGATTCCCTGTCTTATTCTGCCCTCTAGTGGGTAATATCGAACATGCTGCTAATCCTGCCCAATAAATACTTTGAATTTTATTAAACACTCGTTAGGCAGGTTATTTGCACTTTTATAACATTGCTTTAATTTATATTGAAAATAAATGCCTTTTTTGATATGTGAAGTGAAACTAGAGAAGAACGAACTCGGCAAAAGGCGGATTCGAACCGCGGCGATCGCAGTAAAAGCTAGACTGGCGGTCCAATACTTTAACATTGCGCCACTGGGGACGTTATCACAGGAATGTCCTTTATCATACTTGATAGATAATAAAGAGTTATTATGTTGAAATAACGACTTATTATGTCGTTATAACGACTTATTATGTTGAAATAACGAGATATTATGTCGTTATAACGAGATATTATGTCGTTATAACGACTTAATATCTTGAAATAACGAGATATTATGTTGAAATAACGAGATATTATGTCGTTATAACGACTTATTATGTTGAAATAACGAGATATTATGTCGTTATAACGACTTATTATGTTGAAATAACGAGATATTATGTCGTTATAACGACTTAATATCTTGAAATAACGAGATATTATGTCGTTATAACGACTTATTATGTTGAAATAACGAGATATTATGTCGTTATAACGACTTATGTTGAAATAACGAGATAACTTTTCGATTTTTTTTTTTCCTCCCTACCAATTTTTTTTTTTTTTTTTTTCACCATGCGGTTCAGGGCTTCCGTAGTTTGTTGATATATACTGAGCAATTGTATGTAAGCTGTGTTGGGTTTGATGCTCAAAGGTTGATACAGTTTATTTGTATGTATTTTAGAAGGACCCTTTATCGGTGACTTTAACACCGCATGGTGAGAGCTCAATATGGATGTATGGATGTAAGCTTGTGGTTTTTGGCTTACTTATGGCTGTACTTGATGGGGAAAAGTCTGGAGCTTGAACTATTATTGGTTGAATCGAATTCATCGTCCATAATTGGATTACTCATCATCTAAGGGACAACTACTTTGGACATTGTTCGATGAACTTTATACCCCCAGTTAAGACTCTCTCTCACACACACACCACCATTTTCACATTACAAAACTGTGTAACCTATTGCTCAACTTCTGCAATGCACCTATCCATTATATTGTTTTGAATGTGATTTGTCTTTTTCTTGCATTTTCTCTTTGTGTGGTGATTATTTTTTGTTTTCATGGTTGTATAAAAGAATGGTTGATTTATTTTGTGAGTATCTTTTCCTTCTTAATCTGTGGTTAGGCAAACTGAATCCCCCCCTTAATTAAGTGGTGTAACTAGTTTTGTGTTAAAAAAGCATGAGACGGTTATAACGCATCCTTTGCATTTGAGTCCTTTGTTCAGATTCTGACACCACCACCACAGGAACTCAACTTGAAGTTTGGAAAAGTCTGCAGAATATGACCTCAAAGAACGCAAAGGAGTATACAAATGAAGAAGATTTGAAAGATAATAAGGTGCTAAGTTATGAAAAGCTTTGTAAGTAAGAAGAAATATTTTGTAGTTTACACAGTAACGAACAGGAAGCCAATGTAGTTGGAAAAGAATTGGAGATATATGATCAAAGATACGTGAATGAGTAACAATCCTAGCTGCTGAATTCTGGGTTAACTGTAATCGGTGAAGTTGTTTATCAGGAATACCAAATAAAAGAGAATTACAATAATCAATCCGAGATGTAACCAAAGCCTGAATAAGTACTTCAGTACTATGTTGAGAAAGTGAAGAATGGAGTCTAGCAACTAAAAAGAAAGGAATGAGAACCAAAAGAAAGCAAACCATCAAGAATAACAGCAAGAATTTTCACCTGGGTGGAAAACTTAAAGGTCCCGTTCTTCGTGATCCCATGTTTCAAACTTTAGTTAGTGTGTAATGTTGTTGTTAGAGTATAAATAAAATCTGTAAAATTTTAAAGCTCAAAGTTCAATGCCAAGCGAGATATTTTATTTAACAGAAGTTGCCTACATCGAACGGCCAGTTTGGACTACATCCCTCTACTTCCTTCTTTAATGACGTCACTAAAACAGTTTTTTGACTAACCTCCGCCCACAGGAATACACAAGAGTCGCGTTTGTAGAGTGTGTTTGTCGCCATGTCGTTGAAACGCTGTTATTTTCATCCCGCAGTCCAATCACCGGGTCTGATTCCGGCTCAAATTGATAGGGTAAAATTAAAGACATGTTTACAATAACACTGAGCGCATGCATCTCCACGTTATGGTAAGAGGCGTGACCTTTCCGGGACCTTTCCGCTAAGCTGCTGTCGAATCACAACACAGGAACCGCTGGCACAATCAGAACTCGTTACGTATTTCTGAAGGAGGGACTTCATAGAACAAGGAAGTCATCAGCCCGTTTTTATGACAGTGGAAACCGCGGTATACAGATAAGTAAATTATGTGAAAAATACTGTGTTTTTTTTTACACGCAAAACATGAACACATGTTATATTGCACACTATAAACACAATCAAAGCTTCAAAAAAACACGAAAAACGTGACCTTTAACTGGACAATTATCAATAGGCAAAGTGAAGGATTGAGTTTTAGATAAAACAGACCTTGACCCAACAAGGAGGGCTTCAGTTTTATTGGTATTTAACTTAAAAAATAAATAAAATAATAATTATTAGTCATCCATATATTAACATCCTGCAAACATTTAGTGAGGTCAAAAGGGGGGTGAGAAGGTCTTGTGGATATGTACAATTGTGTGTTGTCAGCGTAAAAATGGAAATTAATACCAAAAAAATGAAAAATGTGACCATGGGGTAGAATATAAATAATAAATAAAAGTGGACCCAACACTGATCCCTGTGGAATGCCGTGAGTAACAGAAACAGGATCTGAATGAGTATTCCTAATGACTAATAGTATCAAAGGCAGCACTAATATCTAAAAGAATAAGAATAGACAGAAAACCAGAATCAGCAGCCAGGAGAAGATCATATGTAAGATCAAGAGCTGTTTCTGTACTATGTTTATAATAATAATAATAAACTTTATTTTCTATAGCGCCTTTAAAAAGTAGCATCTCAAAGCACTTCACAGAAGAAGAAGGAAAAAAGAAAACATACAATTATACAAACCATACTTTAAAATAAGTGAGATATAAATTTCAATTTCAATATAATCAAGTAAAAGCTATCCTAAAGAAATAAGCTTTAAGGGAAGATTTAAAAGCACTAAGGGATTCTGCTTGCCTAATCCGAGCAGGCAAGGAATTTCAAAGTTTAGAAATAAAGTCCAACTGAAAGTGTTCATAGATATGGTTACTTTGCAAATGTGATTCAAGTTGAGTTGCTACTATTCTTTAAAGTATTTTTGAAATAAAAGGAAGATTAGAAATGGGCCTTGTAATGACTGAGACAAATCAGACACAATTATTTGTTAGTTCATCAATAGTTTTAAGCTCACTCTGGGATCTGACTGTCCCCATCCCCCGAGAAGTTCTGTTACAAGTTTATTGCACCATGTGCTTGCCATAGACACAGGAAAACTGGATCTTCCCTGCATTTTCCACACAGAACACAGACATTCCTGCATTAATTTATAGACAGACTATTCTATAAATGAACATGCATATCCCAGGAAATGGTATCCATTATTACTGTTGCTGTATTACAATCATTGTATTCACGTATGTATGTGTCTGTTTTATGATACATTTAACGTAACTTCAATCATGCCATGTTTAGTGTCTATGAGTTTGTATTGAAACGATTTAAATGCTTGTGTATGCGGTAGGTCCATACCTGTGCAACACATCAGTATTGCAAGAATCTTTAATAATTCTTATTCAAAAACTAGTCATAAAAGCCCCGACAAAGGGGGGTGTTGTCACCTGGAAATCTTCATTGGTCCGGTCAACAACTGAGAGGTGTGACTTTGACTAGAGGTTAAAAGCCAGAGAAAAATGCCACTCCTTCTCTTTTCCTTGCTTCTGGACGACCGAACGGATCTCCTTGTGGCCAGCCTCTCTAGGCCAGGCCTGCAAGGCCTATAGGCCTCGGCCTACAAACTAGTCATGTGCTCAACATCCAACATAGAAAAGACTGGCAACAACTTCAGACGAAATCCTCAATATCTCTCCTCAACCTGGCGATCTAACGTTCCTCAGCCTAAAGGCATCTTGCAAGTATCGTACATTTTAACACTAAACAGCGATTTAGTATTAATTTGTAAAACTTAGCTTTGCTATTGCTGAAGAAACTGATGATTCCTTTCCAGATTGTCTTTGGCTTTTTCCTATAGCTCTAGTAACAGTACCTCTTCCGGTTCAACCCTATCATTACTCATTCTTACCTACAGTACATATGTGTGTGACCTTTGTTGTATGTTATGTGTTTGTGAGTTAGTTAATAAAGATTGTGCACAATACATGTTTGGTTCTGACTCCGTCTGCTAATAAATTGCCTCTTAAGTGATTTAGATCCTGAATCCATGCTCTAAGTAGCACGGTACAATAAGAACGTTGTTTTTCCATAACCTGGAAATTAACATTTCTTAGAATTATTAAACAATAAACACTGAGTGTTCCCTGGACAACAGGTTAATTGATTGCAATATTAAGATTAATGTAGTTATATCCAGTTAATCTGATTAACAGATTTACATATTCATAATTAATCTTAATTAATAAATCATATTGAGTTATGAATAATTATTAATATTTCCCATTTGAGTTAATTCGTACAGCCTATAGTTAGGTTGTTAGGATCAGAACTGGAGTGATAGGAGCCAGTTTTAATGATGAAGAAACAGTAGCAGTCAGTGGTGGACGAAGTGCACAAATCAAGTACTTGTGTAAAAGTACAGATACATATCATAAAATATTACTCAAGTGGAAGTATTTAGTGCTCTTTTCAATTTTAATTGAGTAAAAGTACAAAAGTACTTGATTTTTTAATGTACTTAAGTAAAAAAGTACTGATTAATGAATGTTTATTTTGTCATTTTACATAGGCCACTTATATAATTTAATTTTATATTATATATTTTATATAATCCTATTGCTCAAAATAATTATAAATGACTATGATTTGTCAAATAGCCACCACTAGTCAGTATGGATGGAACATTAGTAGAAGCAGATACATAATATGTGTGTTGACAAACAATATGAAAACAGACGAAACATATTTTGTGTCAGAGTTCTGAGTTCAGAGGGCGATTCTAGATAAAATGAGAATCAAGATTTTTTTTTTTGTTTCTTTCTTTCAAATATGAATCATGATTCTCCCATGATTCTGAATAGACAACTAAACAACATTGTGTATAATTATTTACTAGAGGACAGGATATTAATTGCTGCAGACTATTTAAACATATTTAGTTAATTAATTTAATAAAATGGGTTTGAATTAATCATTTAATGACTCACTCATAACTATTTCACTTGTTTCATTACTGGATGAATCAATGGTTTTGAACAACTCTTTTGAATGAATCATTCAATGTCAAATACATTTTAATCTCAAACCAGGGTTTGTATTAACAGATGGCTATGTAACACCTTGACTGTAATGCATAAATCCGCAACCTTATCAGGAAACGGAGACTTGCGGAGATGTCCCAAGGCCCAATTAGCGCATGCTAGTGTGTTGTTGCTAACTAGCACTTATCCATAAAGATTGGGAGTTAGTTTATTCAATATTTTAATTAAGTTGTAATTAGCAAGTTTGTGTAGTACAAAATATTTTTTTAAGTTCTACTAAAATAATCTTTGAGTTGTTTACTTAAATGTATCTGGTTTTACAAATGAGAAACATGGTAAACAATTGTTTTAAATATACAGTGGACTTAAACATTAAAATTAAACATTTTCAGTTTGACTTAATTCATATTTCTATTTATTGTTTACTTTAAAAAATGCATTGCTTTACTTAAATTTTTTAAGGTAATCAGTGTCTAGAAAAATTTTGAGTATTCTGAACTTATGGGGTTTTACAATGCAGATGGAAGGATCTTTAGATTCTGAAGTCAGTGCAGATCCAGACAGTGTGGAACACGCAGATCAGGAGGATCTCTGATGAGAGGATTCTGAAATTGGTGCAGAAGATATTTTGAAGATGGGGGCTAAGTTTGTCTTTGTTGTCTCTGTTGCAGTTTTCAAACTTCCCAAATTCACTTCTTGCAGAACTTTCTTGTTTCTCTCTTTAGAGCTTCAGTGTCTTGAAAGAGTGACTTCACAACTCTGTAGAGTTGGACTTAGCTTAGAACATCTCGGGACCAGAACCTTGAACCGGGACTGGAACAGGAACTGGAGCCTTGAACCAGAATGGGAAACTGTAGCAATCCAGAAACTGGAACATATCTCTGTCTCAGAGACAAGCCTTTTGAAATGCAAAATGGCATTTTTCAGATCCAGTGTTTTGATTGGCTGATGCTGTCAGAAGTTGCCACTGGATGAGGTTTATTTACATAGCTTAAAGTTCATGTTTAGAGCAATGTCTTTAAGGTTTTTCCTATGCATAATTCACTTTCCATACCAATTTCAGATTAACTTAGGCCTTGTGCTGAAAACATAAAGACCAAACATCACATGACCAAACAAATGTTGAACTTTAACCTATGCATTCTGGTATACCTTAATACATGGGCGGACTGGCTATCTGGCAATTCTACCAAAAATCCAGAGGGGCTGGACCATTTTTATTTTTAATGTGGGCCGGTCAGTTTTCTTTTTAATATATATAAATAAATTGTTTTTACAGGCCAATAGCGCATAGAACAGGTTTTTATTGCACGGTTTCACCATGGTTATAATAATATTAATAATAATAAATGTTAAGCATTTGGCCCAGTCGGCAATGGCCGGCCTGGTCCCGAGATGGGCCGACCAACCCGCCCCCCTTTAATTACTGTTGCTATGTATGTCTGACAAGCCATGCTGCACTCACGCCACACATCATGTTCTCTTAGAGTGAAAAATACATTGGAGGAAAGAGGACACTGACAATGTGTCAACCGACAAGAGAGTGCAGGTTACTTTTGATATGTAAGAGGACACTGACAATGTGTCAACAGACAAGAGAGTGCAGGTTACTTTTAATATGAAACAAAATCTCAAAGTCTCAAATTTAGTCATTTTTAAAGAAATTTAAACAATAAATACCATTTTGTGGCTCTTTAATGTGTCTTGACAGATTGCTGTAGCACCTCAGTTCAAGTGGCTCGTAAACCAATCATCTCTTCCTATTAGTTTATAGCATCAATAAATAAATAAATAAATAAATAAATAAATAAATAAATGAAACATAAGAAATGTTGTTACTTTTTCTTTTTTCTTTTTTTTTAAACTTTATTTTTCACAAATGTTATTTTACAAAAATAACAAAACAGCAGACCACAAAACAATAACAAAATCACAGAGCATCTAGTTTGCACACACACAATACCATTAGACTATTACACTTGATATTTCAGCATAATAAAATAGAGTAATACTTGTCAATATCTAAGGGCAGAGTTTCGTTTCATATAGTTGTCCCATTTTTTCCAATAAAGTTTACATTTGTCCGAGGCCAACCTTATTGAGAATGTGAGTCTTTCCATTTCGCGAATGTCTGTGATGATCTGGAACCAGTCTGTTTTGAAGGGAACATCTTCACACAGCCACTTGCGTGTTATGGCTTTCTTTGCACCAGCTAATGACAGAAGATACTTCTCTGATTTTGTTAACTCTTGAGGTAGATTACCTAAATAGACTATTGTGAAATCGTATAGCAAGTCCAGTCCAGTTATGCTTTTTATTTCTTTTACCACCATTGACCAAAAGGGTGTAATTTTGGTACAGCTCCAAAAAACATGAAAATGGTTTGCTTTGATGTCACCGCAGTTTCTCCAACACACAGCTTTGTCTGGATCTTTACATTGTTTACTCTTAACATATGGTGAAATAAAGAAACGTACAATGTTTTTCCATATAAACTCCTTCCAAGTACCAGAGGATGAGGTATTCATGGCAGTCTTACATATGTTCAACCAATCATCTTCAGAAATTAATATATCTGCTTCTTTTTCCCATGTTTGTCTAATATATGTGGTTGAGAGGTTTCTTGCAGCTTGTAAACATGTATATACCTTTGATATCTGTTTCTTAGGGGCATTACCTTTGCAAGATTCTACCAGAAGTTTAACCAGTCCTATTTCTTCTTCCATAAAATTTATATTTTTGTCATAATAGTGCCTCAGCTGAAGATATCGGAACAAATCATGTTTTTGTAAATTATATGTCTCTGAAAGTTGTGAGTAACTTTTAAGAACCTTCTTATCTGAAAGAGTCCAATATCCCGTGATGCCTTTTTGAGACCAATGCACAAAACCACAATCTGTCTTTGAAGGTAAAAACTCAGAATCATAGGCTGGCCATCTTAAACATCTGGCACTCCTCTCAGTGTTGCTGTTTTTTAGTATTTTAAACCAAATTTCTATTGGTACTGTTATCGAGGAAGGTAGCAATTGTGAATTTAAATGTTTATTGAGAAGAGGTTTATCACCGAGCATGGACTGTATGGGGGTGTCAAAATATGACTGATCTATTTCCTTCCATTTAGCCTTGCATGTTGGGTCACTCCAGCCTATCAGTACTCGCAGCTGTGCTGCTTTGTAGTAATCTTCCAAACATGGTACAGCCAATCCGCCTTTCTCCTTTTGCAACTGTAATGTTTGGAACTTTATTCTTGGTTTTTGTTTTGCCCAAATAAAATGTGACATCATTCTATTTCAATCATAAAATTGTTTAGGTGGTATCCGAATTGGCAGTGCCAGGAACAAATAGAGAATCCTTGGTAACTGTCACAGACACGTCAGGTTCCACCTCACTTCCTTACCCACGCACTCAATCACCAGCATACTAATCACCGCCACCTGAAGATCATCAGCACCATCATCACCACCACTATAAATCCACCACACTCACACACACTCACTGTCCGGTCTCGTTTGCACTACAGCACATGTATGCTTACCTTAAGGACTCCCAACGACATACTTACCTGCTCCAGCGATCTCCTTCATCTCCTTCGTCCCCTGTTCTCCTCGTGTGCCTACCTGCCTGTGTGTGTGAGTGTCTCCAGTGCATCTCTCCTCCAGCATCTGCAAGTTTGAAAAGGACAGTATTACATGCCATTCATCTCTCAAGAAACACATATCTGCTTGTTATCACCCAGTGCTCTGCTTATTGTGAAATAAACTCACCTGGTTTGCTTTTACCTCTGTCTCCGTGTCTCTGTACGTAACAGTAACACATTCATTTTGATACTATCAATCCTATTATGCATATTCATTGGCAGCAGAGACCACTGCTGTATATCAGCTTTAATATTTGAGGTCAATATAGCATAATTTTCCTCGAACAATCTAGAAAGATCTTTTGGAATTTGGATTCCTAAATATTTTATTTTGTTATTTTTCCAGTTGAATTTTGACAATTTTTTAATATCTATGGACGGGTGATAGTTAAATGAGATAATCTGAGTTTTTTGCTAATTTAATTTGTATCCTGAATAGGTACCAAATTCTTTAAGTAAGGACAAGAGGTTGGGTAAACTCACTTTAGGGTTAGATAATGTTAAGAGGACATCATCAGCATACAAGCATGCTTTATGTTCCGAGTCTCCTATGATAATACCGGAGATGTTTTTATGTTCTCTGATTGCTTGAGCAAGAGGTTCAATAAAGAGAGCAAAAAACGTCGCACTAAGGGGACAGCCCTGTCGACAGCCTCTTTCTAAATTCACAGTGTCGGAAAGGTCCCCATTTATTTTAATTCTGGCAGATGGCGAGTCATACAAAGATCTTATACATCCAATAATATTACTATTAAATCCAAATCTGTTTAAAACTAGGTATAAATATTCCCAACCAACAGAATCAAAAGCTTTTTCAGCATCAAGACTAACGGCTATTGATTCTTTATTTTTCATTTTATCAAAAAGATGGAGGGCCCGCCTTACATTATCATGAGTTTGTCGGTTTCGTACAAATCCAGATTGATCTGTGTCTGTTAGTTCAGGGACAATTGATTCAAGCCTCTTGGCTAATATTGTTGCAAATATGCGGTAATCAATGTTTAAAACCGATATTGGCCTATACGAACCACATTCAATTTTGTCTTTGCCTGGTTTGTGTATAACTGAAATCACTGCCCGTTTCCAGGATGGTGGTATTTCTCCTCCTGTTAAGATGTGGTTAAAACAATTTTTAAGTTGGGGAATAATTAATTTTCGGAAATGTCTGTACCACTCTGCGGGGTAACCATCCTCACCTGCCATTTTGTTTACTTTCAATTTAGAAATTGTTCTACTGATTTCCTCCTCTGTTATTAATTGATTTAACCTTTCGTTCTGTTCTGTTCCTATTGATGGTAGGTCAAGCGAGGACAGAAAACGGTTTGTAGCTTCTTGATCCAATGGGTGTGGTTGGGTATATAGTTGCGCATAGAAAGCTGCAAAAGAATTTTGTATGTCTTTCAAATTATAGTGTATGTTGTCATCCTGAGGGTTTTTCACCTTGTGTATAAATCTATCAGCCTGCTGTTTACGTACTCTCCAAGCAAGAAGTTTCTTAGCTTTGGGACCATTTTCATAGTAATTTTGCTTCATAAATTTGGTTTTCTTTTCTATTTGATCCTCATAGGCCCTGTTTAAAGTTTGCTTTATTTCTGCTATATTTTCTAATAGGTCATTATTATTATTTTGCATATGTTTTTGTTCAAGGGACTTTAGTTCTGCGGTCAAATCATTGATACGCCTTTCTCTTTCTTTTTTTTTCATAGAAGACCACATAATCAATTTTCCCCTAAGAACGGCCTTTAAGGCATCCCAAAATATACTTGGAGAAGTGCAGGTGTCATTGTTATAGTCTGTATAGTCTCTAATTTCTTTTTCAACAAAATTATGAAATTCACTATCTTTTAAAAAACTGGTGTTCAGTCTCCATAATGTTTCTTTACGGTCATTATCTAAATGTAATGTTAAACATACATCTGCATGATCGGATACGTCCTTCACTCCTATTTCACATTCTACAATTCTATGTCTGTCAACGTTTAGCATAAAAATATAATCTAAGCGTGAATGCACACGGTGAGAATGAGAAAAAAAAGTATAACTCCTGTTTGTTGGATACAGACTTCTCCATACATCCATCATCCCAACTTCCTTAAGCATTTTCTTAACAAGGATTGCCTCTGCTTGAGGTTTTTTAATTTTGCTCGAAGAATCTATGGAGGTGTTAAGACAAATATTCCAGTCACCTCCACAAATAAACACTCCCGATATTTCTGTTACAATAAGGTCAAAAATTCTCTTAATTAGACTATTGTCTTTACCTGGTGGTCTATAAACGTTTAAGAGAGTCACTTCTTTATGATCTATATATCCTTTAACCAATATATAACGTCCCTCCTTGTCGCTAACCTGAGATGAAAATTGGAAATTTAGCCTGCTTGGTAGAAGAATAGCAACTCCTCTAGAATTACCTTTTGAGTATGAAGAGTAATACAAGTTTTTATATCCCATTTTGCGTATCTTTTCGTGCTCTGCGTCTGAACAATGCGTTTCTTGCCAGAATATTATGTCATATTTCCCACGTTTCAGTTTTAGCAATAGCCTTGCTTCTTTTAATTGGGTTATGTAAACCATTTACATTAAGGGTAATTACCTTATAATGCTGTTTGACCGTCATCTTTATGGGGGTATAGAATAATGAACATATATATCTCTAGATGCTCTGTTGAACAAACGAAGGTCTGCAAGGAAGAACGTAAAACACTCCTGAACAAGAAAGAAAAAAAAGGGGTGACTTCCAAAAGTGAAGTGTAAGTCCACCTTCATGTTTGGAGGGGGGAGGGGGGCCTGGAGAACCAGGGCATCCCTCTCAGTGCTGCCACTCTTCCTCTCCTCTATCGTAGCAGCGCAAAGAGAAAGCGCTCCTCATGTGACGGTCAATAAAAATGTCACTCTTTTTTAAGGGCGGAGTCATAATCCTCTGTTTACTTTTCTATTCCAGCACGTAGAGATGACTAGCTGGGACGTTTTAGTTAGTCCTTATTATCGGGGTGCTTGAATCTTTTCAGCTTTTCCTGAATATGTTTTGTGCGCTCCTCTCTGTTCCGACCAGGTTCCACGCGCTGATTCCCAAGGGGTTTTCCTCGTCCTGTGAGCGGGTGCGGTGGGTGCGGTGTCCTCCACCACATCATCTTGTATTAGCCCTCTCTTCTTCAAGTCGTCCGTAGCTTCCTCTAGACTTTTGTAAATGATTGGGCCTTCATCAAAGAACACGCGAAGTCTGGCCGGGTACATAGTTTGGAAACGACAGCCTTTCTCTTTCAGCATTTTTCTGATTGGGTTGTAAGATTTGCGCTTGGAGAGAATGTCACTGGGGTAGTCGTGGTCAAAGTACACACGTTTTCCAAGGAATTGAAAAGTCTTTTTCTCCCATGCCGCGCGCAACACTTTCTCCTTCGTTGTGTGCTCCAGAAAGCACATGACAATGGATCTGGGATTAGCACTCGGTGGTGGTTTGGAGCCTAGCGAGCGGTGGCAGCGCTGTATGTTAAGTGTCGTATTAGCGAGAGAAAGTTCTGATTTTAAAAAGTTCTCCATGAAAAGTTGAATATTGGTGCCTTCGGATTCTTCGGTTATACCATGTATGCGAATATTGTTCCTGCGTGAACGTGCTTCCAGCTCTGTTACTCGTGTTTGGAGCTCCTTTTGCATGTATAGAGCGTGTTCCAGGGCATCGTAAACATCGGCATTGATCTCCTCAATGTCGGTCACTCTCTGCTCTGTCTCTTCCACTCTTTGAGTCACTTCTTTTAATTCTTTAGCAATGTCGTCCATACGTTTCCCCATTTCTTCTCGGAAACCACTCACTTCGGTATTTAATGCCCCAATCTTGTCGATCAGCTCGTTTTTAGCGTCATCTTGAACTTTTTTTAGCTCTGCAATGATAGTAGCTTGAATAGCTTCCATGCTTTTGTTATCTTTAGCTAGCTCGTTAGCTGCGTTGGTTTCTGAGGATAAAAGATCTGTCGGTTGAGTAGTTGTTTGCTGATTCGCCCTTGTTCTTCTTTGTTTACTCCCTGACATACTATATTATACTATAATTTTCAGGTTTTTATGTATTTTTCCGTCAGGGAGCATAAGACCGTCAGGGAGTTAAGATACTACGCTTTTGCTCGCTTCCTCGTCATCCCGGAAGTCCAGAAGAAATGTTGTTTCAACCGTGTCATTACACACCATTTTTCAAGTTCAAGTCCACCAACGTTAATCTACTAACTCCCCTAACTGCTTCGCCGGTGTTCTGAAATATTTGTTGTCTGAGATTTTCGGTGACAATGGGTGGAGCTTACATGAATATTCACGAGTTTCCTGTTTTGTGTTAAAGTGCCACTGAAAATTTTAGTGCACTGTCCTTGGATCACAGAACTGTTTTCGGTAACGTGATTTTGTTTCCGCGTCAAATGAAGTTAAGATTCTTTTTTATTAATAATTGTTTATGTATGCTCAATAGTTTGTAGGTTACAGTGTGTCGTGAGATATAATTTAGTAGTGACTACAGCCACTGGTGGTCTATTTTTAGGAAATAAGCCAACAGCCATTGAGTTTGTTTGTTTTAGTACAACTGTTTTGATTTTATTTTAGTTCGTTTTGTTACATCTGGCTCAAAGGTGTAACATTAAAGGGAGAGGACACGGTGGAATAACTTCAATCATAATATTTATTAATCAAAATAACATAATAAAAAAGTCAGTATCAGTAGAGTCAATCAGTATGAACTGCACGTGAATGGATGCATCTGTTGAAATGTTGTCAGTGCAAATGAATGGATGTAGAACAAAATACAAAATAAAAGCATTAGAGCGTGGTCCTGGCAAACTGCTCCCAACCAAGAGCTGAGCAGCCGCCCCAATGAACTCCTGATTAAACCATGTTTAAACAAGGCCCATGATGAGGAACAGGTGTACTGATGTCACGCCCCAATCACATGACCTGCAACAAAGGAAAAACCAAAACACCCAAACCAACATAACCCTAACACACTCCCTTTAAAAAAAATACCCCACAACAAAAAGAATAAATCAAACAGAAAATCAACTCACATCAGTTGCAGACAGAAGCACCTTCACGTCACTTCATCACAGGGGCACGTGACAGGGTGTCCGCTAAAACATTCTCAACTTCCTTAATATGTTTAATCTTTAAGTTATAAGGCTGTAAGAAAAGTACCCATCGCATTAAGTGTTGACTCTGACTCTGTAATGAGTGAAGAAACGTCAAGGGATTGTGATCTGAATAAATAACGACCAGAGAGCCTCCCCCGACATAAAGGTCAGAATGTTGGAGAGCCCAAATCAGTGCCAGCGATTCCTTCTCAATAACGGAGTAATTCAATTGAAAGGAATTAAACTTGCGTGAGAAATAACTGACTGGGTGATCATACCCATCAGAATGAGTCTGGAGGAGAACCGCTCCTGCTCCCACTTGATTTGCGTCAACCTGGATCTTAAACAAAAGACCACTTTGGGGCACTGCTAACACAGGGGCAGCCAATAGCAACAACATTTTTGAAAGCCTTTTGACAATGGGGAGTCCATTCAAACTTGGCGGAGTTCTTTAAGAGGTTAGTCAATGGACAAATAACCAATGAAAAATTAGGGCAAAAATTATGATAGTTCAGACAGGACCACTTTGGCAAGTTACTTGAGTTTATTGAACATAATTATCTTTGGCAGTATGGTTCGTTATGGGGGTTCTTGCTCCAAAATTAATTGAACATACAAGAGCTTTAACATTAACCCCCGGAACCATCAGCTTGGAAATACATAGACAATTAAGACACTTAGTAATGTCTTTAAAGCGAACATGGTATCATGTAGATATGGCAGTTGGACGTCTATACTGTAGCTTGGTTATGAGGATGAGTGTCTCTCGGCAGTGAGGTCCATGCCAGCCGGGACTTGAATGCCTTAGTGATCTGAAACAATAGAAGGTGACAACCAGAAGGTGCACAGTAATCTGCTCATGCTTATAATTGGAAGTGAGGGAGGGTTGCGAGCAGTTTGAGCATACTTACCGAGCAGCAATGCCACGTATATATGTCCCGTGTCTAATAGGAGAATGGTAGTGATTGGAGCGATTTGACAGCTGACCACGTCAGCTGGTCGCAGCACTATGCCTACGTGGCCTGACTGAACTAATGCTGCGCTCGATTAATTAGTCATCCCTATAAACCTCATTAGCTCCTTTTTTGTACAAGGAGTAGGGAAATTCTCTATCGCACTCACTTTAGCATGCAAAGGGCACACCTTTCCTTGGCCCACCTCTATTCCCAAATAAGAAACCGTTTCCCGTGCAAAATCACATTTAGATAAATTCACTGTCAAACTGGCCTCCGCTAGACGCTGAAATAAAGCTCGTACCCGTCTCATGTTGATCCCAGTCATCGCTGTAAACTATAACGTTGCCCAAATAAACTGCACAGCCATCTAAACCTGAAACCACACGGTTCATTAACCTCTGAAAGCTCACCAGCGCATTTCGTAACCCGAAACTCATGACAGAATAGGAGTATAACCCAGAAAAAGTTATGAACGCAGTTATTTCTTGTGCCCGCGGTGTCAGAGGCACCTGCCAGCTCAAGTATGAAACCATCCTCACTGCCCAAACATTTTTGTATGTATTTGAGAAAACGTCTCCTCTCTCCAAGTACCTACAAACCAATGGATTGGACATTCTGACAGCGCATCGAATGGTTGTGGAAACACAAGAAGCTCTACAAAAGAATGCTAGAGACTTTGACTCTGTAAAAAGGGCAGCAGACAACTTTGTGCAGTGGTAAGGAAAAGGAAGAAAATGTGACCTGATCCAGCAAAATGAGTCACAGTGACCCAAATTTCAAAATTGAGATTTTGGTATCAATGGAAAGATGAGACAATAAGCTTTAAAATGATATCCTAGTCAAAGTCATACCTTGAATGGTTTTAAAGATATACCCATTTGAATTATGGTTGTCTGCCCTCTTTTTCAAATTGAAAACCTGAGAAAATCGCTTTTAAAGTTTTTTGCCTGTTTTTTTTGTTGATATCTTTCAAAATCCATTGCATTTAAAGGGATAAACTATTTATTTTACAGCTTAATTTGACCAAAGACATTTTTATATATATAAAAATGCTATTAAACCAGGCTGAAGCTCAAATTATTTTAAAGTATTTATTTGAATTAACCCTTTAAGACCTGAAGGCTTTTTTAGAGTTCTTTTTTTTTTTTTTTTTTTTTTTTCTGAGCGACACAAAAGTAAAGACTCATAACTCCAAAACTCTAGCAAGGAGAGTCAAAAGGTAGGTATCATTTGATACAAAACATTTTAAATTTTAAGAAAATATAAATTACATTACATTTGGACATTTTCTTGCCGAGAAACAGCTGATAAAAGACTAAAAATATATATAATTTTTTAAAAAATAATTTTTCTTTTTTTATTTGACATGGAATAACTCAGGAACACAATAAGATCGCTAAAAAATATTTTTTGGTGATGCTCTCCTATATGTGAGCTGCATCTGGTTCAAATTTCGTGGTGATATTATAAAGAATAGTTTGAAAAATTGTTCATTTTTTCCGCAGCCAGGTGGCGCCAACGGGCGGTAAACTCCGGTTTAGAGGTGCTTCTCAGCACTCGTTAGGAGTTTTTCAAAATGGTTAGATGCATTAAAAAGATGAGATTCTAAGCTTTAAAATTATATCTATTTTGTGTTATTCCACGTTGGAAACCGAACATGGATGGGTCCGGGATCATTGGATACACACTGCATCCCGGAGAGAGATGAGAGACATGTTTTTAGCCAAGGATGTTAAATCATTTCGTGAGTAATATCTTGTGATCAAGGCAATATATTATATTGATTTTGGATTCATTTTAATCTTGAGAATCTGCTTTATATATTGATGTGCGATTTTTATGATCTGTGCATTTTTCATGAAGTTATGAGCACGTGAAATACATACTTGTATTCAGTTAGCTGCTGTGCTATTTTTGTTGTAAACGCATATTTCTCAGACTCATTAGAGGGTGAAAATAACGCAACAGAAGCATGTTGGAGGCTTGATATGAAAGTTTAAAGTCTTTGGTTTTGTATGCAAAAAGAATTTTTGTGCTACCTATATGGATTCAATTTTTATTGGCTTTTAAAGAGAGACACGCAAATGGGAGTTTTATTTTATAAGGCGCGCTAGTCTGACAGGAGGATGGCTGGACCCATCGCGTGCCTGTCAGTCGAAACGAGGCTTCCCATTGTTAAAAATCAGCGTTTAGGTCAGTGTGTTTACATTTCTAAACTTTTTGATTGGTTCTATACAACGTGTAACACCATATTTGTAGAGCAGAGATAATGACGTTTCAGGGGATACTGGGTAATGCTCATAAGTGATGAGAGGAGAGAAGTTCATTTCCAGCGAATTTAGTAAAACCATGTCAAATTTAATAGCCATTTAAATACCTTTACTCAATTATCTGGACTACGAAACTTTGGGAGATTCTTTTTGAAAGTCTGTTCTTTGAAATTAGCTTAAAAAAAAAAAAATAGATTTTTTCATTGTTTTTCCACATTATCGCCCCATATCTTAAAATAGAACGTTGCGACTTCCGACTCATTTCGCCAGATCGGGTCACAAATGATAGGGGAGTTGGCTCAGGATGAGGTGGAAAGGGACGTGGAAATGGCATACAAGACCAAGGTACACCATGTCATCATAGATGCAGTCACTGAAAGCACCCATCAACGCTTTCTGACACATGGTACATTGTTTGCAGACCTTGCTTATCGGGACCCTAGAAGATTCTCAGAGATCAGAGATAATGGATTGCCCAAGATGTCACTCACAGAACTAAGCACATGCTTACTAAAGTTTGACAACCGGGCCACTGTTGTCACTTTACAGTATGAGCTGACTAGTCTCGCTGGTCAGTGGGAGAGACTGAAAAAATCTGCAGTGGAGGAGTACACAACTAGGGTTGTGAGAGATAGATACCTACAGTACGAATGGAACTGATAAAGAATAAGTAGAGATTATGAATAAAAGTTGTTCAACATGTAAGAACTGTGCTGTGTTGTTATCAACTTTTACGGTGATACAACTTGTTAACAGATGCTTACCATGTTATAGGCATTGGGTACAAGTTCCTACTCACCCTGTCTGTCACCCAGGTAGCTTGTGAGTGAAGCTTCTATAAACATAAAGCATAATGATCTTAATAATAAAATAATGATCTTAACCCTCTGGAGTCTGAGGCTGATTTGGGGCCTGGAGAAGTTTTGACATGCCCTGACATTTGTGCTTTTTTCAGTTGTTCATAAACATATTAATGGAAAAAGTGTCATTACACTGTATTCAGCACAAACTAAGCTACCATAATATGTGAGGAACATGTATGCACATGTTTGTATTTTTGAAGGAATAACGTTTATGCGCGGTTATTGAAAAAACAAAAAACTTAAGTCACTGAAATAAGGCCAAAAATATATATTAAATCTGTGTTCACAAGACTTCTGGGTATTGGAGATTATAGACTAGAGTTTTTACTTCAGAATTATGTAAAAATTATCCTTCCTACTCCTTCATATAAAACAATAGAGAGATTTAAATTTTCTAAAACATCTTTGGTCAAGAAACACAGTATGCATGGAGGCGTGAATCATCATGAATAATGGGTGATTCTCACCTGAGAAGACAAAAGAATCGCATAAAGATCTCTAATGACCTGCATAAATAATGAGCTCTTTCAGTCAGGTAGGCTGTGAAAAAACCCTCTGTGATCATGTCAAACATACAGAAAAAACAGCAATACTGTGAAATATTATTACAATTTAAAATAATGGTATTCTATTATATTCTTTAAAATATAATGTATTTCTGTGATGCAAAGTGTTTGAACAATTATGTTACTTCTGTGGCATTTCATATAGGCTTTTAGCTTAAAAGCATGCACATTTGGAGAAATATTGATGGATTCTCATATGTTTATGTCAATTTTCTATACAGAGGAGTAATTATTCAATATTTATTGTCATTACTATGAGCGCTGGATATTGTATGTTCAATTCATACTCGCAGCCGGAGGGCGCTCTGTGCACCTTTAGTCCACAAATGCCTGCTAAAGAAGAATAGGCAATCCAGGAACTAACAGAACTAATAGAGGCCAGAGATCACTAACTATGGCTATTCAAAACACTTTTCAAGATAATAAATACACGATTGAGACGATGTATACATGTATTGACTCGGAATTTGCGTCTGAATAGCGCTGGGTCCGTGGGTGTGACCGCATTAGCGGATAAAGAGCTGAATCACAGACTTCTGACATGGCTCTCTTTTCATAAAGATTACATAAACAGAGAATATTTGTTTTCGATTTGACTTACACGATTTAAAACCTGACATTTCAACGTTTCTTTAGACTTAAGTGTAATTTTTTTGTGATTAGTATTCACTAAGTTACAGTTCATTTTCTGAGAACTATCAGATTGGACTTCGTTCAGAGGGAGACGAAAGATCACGCATCATGTTAGTTTTCTTTATTTTACAAAAAGCACAACATTTTGTTTTTACTCTGAGTGTACACAAATAAAAGAAGATATTCCACAGATTAAAATGGTGTATAACTCTTAATTGTATGTGCAACATTGACAGAGTATTTTGAGTCTCTTTCACACTGGTAAGAAAAAAAACGCGGTGGTATCGCCAGCGATACCTCAGACCTCAGAGTGTTAAATGATTTCATATGCTACATGGATGTTTTACAAGATAAAATATTTCAGAGTTTCTTGTGCTGCATTCAATATCCACATACCGCCCCAAAATCTACTTCAGTCAGGGTTGCCAACTCTCACGCATCTGGCGTGACACTCACGCTTTCAGCATCAATCTCACGCTCTCACGCACACGCAAGAAATGTCACGCCAAAATCCATTTTTCTCCCCTCTCAATCCGTTACTTTCTGTTGATGACTAGATCACAGCGTATTAATGACAGGAGAGGAGTTTAAGGCCCACAGCTGTTACATATCCCTACAACATTCTCACTGCAGTATTCTCTGATCGTTGATTGGCTGAAAACCTTGCACCTGATACGTCAGTTGCGTGTGAGAAGTTCAGAGAGAGTTCGGAGCATAGGTTCGGAGTCGGAGTCAGCACGTGTGAAAGTTTGGAAGACAATCAAGGTAAGCAAATAATAAAATGGTGAGCCTTGTCACTACAGACGTAGCCTTGCCTAATCAGTCTGTGTGCCGAGACTAAGTTACAGACTTCAACTATAGTTGCAAATGTTGTCTGACGTCACATGCATTATGATGTGGGTAGCTAAATTGCTCAATAAAAATAGTCTCATGTAGGATCTGAAATTAACACCCGCCAAGCGCCAAATGCGGGTAGATTTTCCGTTTGGCGAGCAAATCTCAAAAGGCTATCCACCACACTGGCGGGTTAATGTTCATACCAAAATATGAAATTTTCAGCGCGCACGAGCAGAGAGAGAGAGAGCGAGCCCCGGCCGCGCGCGCACACTCAATATACAGAGCGGCCAAAGTGTCAAGCTTCCCCGTACTTTTTGACAAGCATCTTTGACAAAGCGGCCAGAGCTTCTTTGCAGCTCAAGTCGGCGGCGGTGTGTACGTACAGTTAACGCTCTATTTGTTGAGGGTGCTGAGGAAAAAGGATATGTGAAGCTCCTGCCACTGGAAGAAGCGGTCGCCGCCCATTTGTGGCCGCGCACCCATCAAAGCCGCGCAGAACGTCTTCAGCACTCCCGGATCGTGCACACTCCGCCGCTGGCCAAGCTGCTTCTGCTTTACACACCATGGCCGTTATTTTCTCAAGAAAAGGAGTTTTCTCATAGCGTTTGCAGCAGATTCTAGGAAACAGTTTGTTTTTCAAAGTTGTTTTGCAAAGTGTAAGGAAAGCAGACGCGCGCACGTGCACGCACGCACGCACGCATGCACGCACACACGCACACACACACACCTTACAATCACACAGCAATACAAAATATTGATTTTAAAAATTGGTTAACAATTTTGAAAACAGTTTGTTTCAGGAAAAGTTAAAACAAATCAAAGAAGTAACTCCCAAATGCAGCTAACTCCAGGTATCTGGTTACAGGATTTATTAGGTTTATGACTCTCTTAATTCTTGTTGAAGAGGACAAATAAACCACTTTAATCCCATATATTCTATATGTATAACCACTTGAGAACCTGTATCCAATTTTCACATTTTATGATTTTCCTCTCACAGGGATATAGATACTCCATTTTTATGTATTAATTAAAACTCTATTGGATTACTGTTTCAGAATTGCATACTATGATTAACTAAGATTACATGGGTCACATGTTTGGTATCTATGGACTCCAACTTTCATTTTCCTCTGAAAGTTTAAGTGACCATTGGAACTCTGACCTGTGGAGGTGGGACCCCCCACACAGAGTTAAAAGGCAACTTCACAGTGACCTCCCGCTCCTCTTTCTTTGAACTGCTGCTGCTTCTGGTTGATGCACGTGTGGGACCCCATCAGGGGCCATGGGCACTAGAAGGCCTAGACCACAGCCTGTCTTCACTCTCCGCCCAGGAGAGAGGTCTCTCCCAACAGAGTCAGACTCAGAAATTCCAACTCAGAAGAAAACTGCAACTTTACCATCACTGAATGGGCAACCATCAGCTCTTCCATCTTTTCTGCATCTTCTGTTTATCGTTCTGCGTGGCCACTCAGGCCGGCACGGCCGCGACAACAGGCCTCGATCTACAACCAGCCATGTGCTTACTCAAGGAGAAAGAGAACTCTCTCTCTCTCACTCTCAAATGGAACAAGGTTGAACTAACCATGCGAGTTCATCACAACTTATTCATTCGCCGTAGAATAAATTGATTGAAATTCATGGAACCATCACAAAAAAACCGACAAATGCCCGAAATTACAGGCAAATTGCTGCTCGTTCACGCGAGTGACAATCACGCAGTGTGAATGAGCAAAGACGCAATCTGAGAGAATTGCCGACGAGTTGCCGACGCCTGTGAGATATTTGGCATGCTAAATATCTGGACCTGTCGGCGATTCAAAATCCTGCGGTGTGAAAAGTGTTCTCACTAAAAACTACATCGGCGATGACCAACAGCCAATGATAGAGCAAGATACAGAGCATCGGGGAGGAGTTATAGACCACTCTCGTTGCAGAACACACAAATCCTTGCTCCTCGTGTCTCCCCAACCATTTCCTCCTCCATATTCTTCTTTTCTTTTTCTTGTTTTTGCTGCAAATCAGCGCACAGGCAATTTGTATTGCAAGCTTCTTGTGGGCTACCATTTTTTATAATAATCCCAGTCTCACGTGAGAACTCCGGTCTTGCATGCGTGATATCGCTTTGTTTCCTTGTCACATCCCGCGTGTGTTTGGTTGTGAAACGTTGTTTGCATGCCAGACAGAGCTGTCGGCGATTCTCCCTATTGTAAAGTCATGCGGTGCGAAACCTTCTGTCGCCAATCCATCATGCAGTGTGAACACAGCAGCGACTGAATGCTGGCCAAGATAGTCATGCAGTGTGAAAAGAACATTGACCCGACTACTTTGAAAATCGTGCAGTCTGAACTCGGCTTAAGGGCATGCAGTATTAACGTCTGGATGTGCACATCTGAATCATCAGACTAGGTAAGCAAGCAAGGACAATAGCGAAAAAATGGCAAATGGAGCAATAATAACTGACATGATCCATGATAACATGATATTTTTAGTGATATTTGTAAATTGTCTTTCTAAATGTTTTGTTAGCATGTTGCTAATGTACTGTGCAATGTGGTTAAAGTTACCATTGTTTCTTACTGTATTCACGGAGACGAGCCGTCGCTATTTTCGCGAGCATTTAAAAAGGAAGCAGCCTGAATTGGCGCATTTATAATGACGCCCCAAAATAGGTGTCACAGACACGTCAGGTTCCAACATCACCCAATCACAGCGCGCACCTTCTCCAGAGTACTGATCACCGCCACCTGCACCTCATCACTCCACTCATCAACAGCACTACAAAGCACACACGCACACAGCACTCCACGTCCGGTCTCGTTCGCATACCCTCAATGCTATGCTTACCTCAAGGACTCCTCCTCGCATACTCACCTGTCTCCAGAGTGTCTCTTCCTTCTGTGTGCCTCGTCTGCTGTGTGAGTGTGTCCCCGTCAGCTCCCAAGTTCTCCAGCGATCTCCAAGCTCCAGCGTGTATCTACCTGCAAAAAAAAGGACAGTAAATATACCTCATATTACCTGCTCAAGTCTATCTGCAACCAGTTCACTCACCTGTGTGTTTCACCCTGCTCTACTGTGGTCTAATAAAGCAAACTGTTTCCTGTTACATCTGTGTCTGTCTCCAGTCTACTGTAACAGAAGACCGTACCAACACCGCAGACCCAGTATGAGCCAGCCCGACCCCTTTCAGGATTTGGTGGATGCGCTTCGGCGCACCTTATCCACCCATCCACCGCCATCATCTCCAGTTACTGTCCCTTCACCTGCACGAGCACCAGCGAACACCACCGCGGATGTCAACAGTCCTCCTTCACTGCCGCCATACGCCAGTCCCATGGCCAAACCGGCGCCCTACTCAGGATCGGCGGAGGATTGCAGCGGGTTTCTGCTGCAATGCACACTGGTCCTGGAGATGCAGCCGCACCTGTACCCGAGTGATACCTCAAAAATAGTGTTCATCATCTCTCAGCTCAGCGGCAAAGCATTGAAGTGGGCCGATTCCATCTGGTCCCAGTGGGGCGCTGTAACCCAATCCTACTCGGCGTTTATTTCCCACTTCTGGGAAGTGTTCGGGAAACCGATCACGGACTCTTTAGCGGGTGAGAAACTTTACATTTTAAGACAAGGATCAATGTCCATTTACGATTATGCTTTGCAATTCAGAACGCTTGCAGCACTCAGCGGATGGAACGAACAAGCCCTGATAACCAACTATCGTCAAGGATTAGAACCTCGGGTGCGGCTGCAACTCACTGCATGCGAGGACTCCATCGGCCTAGAAAAGTTCATCCAGCTCTCCATCCGCTGCGCCACTCGCATGCAGGCGTGCCTCCAAGAGCACCAGGACCAGTCCCGCTCCAACGTGCCACTCTGCCGATCCGAACCCGTCAGCACTCCAGAACCAGCCCAGCAACCCATGGAAGTAGAAAACTCTCGTCTATCCCCTGAAGAACGCCGTCGCCGGCTGACCCTTCATCTCTGTCTCTATTGTGGTGAACCGGGGCATGTGATTGCTGCATGCCCCACACGACCGACGCGACCCCTGGTGAGTGCCATTATTCCTGCTACTCGCAAAATGAAACCACTCACTACTGTCGTCAATCTTACTGCCGCCAATGTCTCCCTTATAGTGGTCGCACTCATCGACTCGGGGTCCCCCGGCCGAGTACGCCCAAAACTCTCTCCGCCAGTCTACTACAGGGCTTACACCGTTCCAGTGCGTACTCGGTTACCAACCCCCACTGTTCCCCTGGGATGGGGAACCCTCCAACATTCCAGCAGTGGATTACTGGTTCCGAGAGAGCGAGAGGGTCTGGGACTCAGCCCACCATCAGCTGCAACGAGCCCTGCGCAGATGCAGGATGGTAGCCGACCTCCGACGTTCTGACACCCCAGTCTTCCAGCCTGGTCAGATGGTCTGGCTATCTACTCGCGACATCAGACTGCGTCTGCCCTGCAGAAAGCTGAGTCCCAGGTACATTGGCCCATTCCCCATCGTCAAGCAGGTCAACCCAGTCACTTACCAACTCCGTCTTCCACCTGGGTATCGTATACACCCCACTTTCCATGTGTCACTCCTCAAAGCTCACCACCCCTCTGTTCTTCCCACAGGACCTGACGTGGCTCCCGCCGAACCCCCCCTTCCACTCATCCTGGAGGACGGAGCTGCGTACGAGGTTCGTGAAATCTTGGACTCCCGGCGTCGTGGTGGTCAGCTTGAATACCTGGTGGATTGGGAAGGATACGGCCCCAAGGAACGCTCCTGGGTCCCAAAGAACGACATCCTTAACCCCAGCTTACTCCAGAACTTCCACGACAGTCACCCTGAGAGACCGGCACCGCGGGGAAGAGGACGACCACCACGGCGTCGGGGTCCTCGGCCCTCTGGAGCAGGCCGTGGAGGGGGGGGTACTGTCACAGACACGTCAGGTTCCAACATCACCCAATCACAGCGCGCACCTTCTCCAGAGTACTGATCACCGCCACCTGCACCTCATCACTCCACTCATCAACAGCACTACAAAGCACACACGCACACAGCACTCCACGTCCGGTCTCGTTTGCATACCCTCAATGCTATGCTTACCTCAAGGACTCCTCCTCGCATACTCACCTGTCTCCAGCGTGTCTCTTCCTTCTGTGTGCCTCGTCTGCTGTGTGAGTGTGTCCCCGTCAGCTCCCAAGTTCTCCAGCGATCTCCAAGCTCCAGCGTGTATCTACCTGCAAAAAAAAGGACAGTAAATATACCTCATATTACCTGCTAAAGTCTATCTGCAACCAGTTCACTCACCTGTGTGTTTCACCCTGCTCTACTGTGGTCTAATAAAGCAAACTGTTACCTGTTACATCTGTGTCTGTCTCCAGTCTACTGTAACAATAGGCAGTTACAAAAAAATTAGTTAAAAAAATCTATGGGGTATTTTGAGTTGAAACTTCACAGACACATTCAGTGGACAACTTAGACTTATATTACATCTTGTGAAAAAGCATTCTAGGGCACCTTTAAACAATATCTCAATGAACACAAAAAAAATTTCCAAAATGTTGACAAGATTAAGTTTAATATAACATCTGTTTAACTTATAACATGAAAGTAAGGTTAATAACTTAGATTTAATTTTTCAGACATTTCACACATTTTTCAGTTTTACTCAAATTATGGTGATGCAAAAATGAGTATACCCTACAACAAAAACCACAACATCTAGTACTTTGTATGGCCTCCATGATTTTTAATGACAGCACCAACTCTTCTAGGCATGGAAAGTTGGCGACATTTTGCAACATGTCTATCTTTTTCCATTCTTCAAGAATTACCTCTTTTAGAGAGGATGGAGAGTGATGCTCAACTTGTCTCTTCAGAATTTCCTGTAGGTGCCAGTCCTCTGCAGCGTATGCCGTATTGTGTCACAGGAAATACTCACCCCAGTTTGGCTTTCTACTTCTTTAGATAACTGCAGTGAACTTGCATGCCGATTTTCTTCAACCCTTCTCATCAGAAGACGCTCCTGTCGAGGTGTTAACTTCAGTGGACATCTCTGTGAGATGGTTGCAGTTCCATCTTTTTAAAACATTTTGTAGCACATTTACTACAGTATTCTGACTGATAAGTAAAGCTTAGCTAATCTTCTTGTAGTCTTCACCTTTCTTGTGTAAAGAAATTATTTTCTTTCTCAGGTCTTGTGACATTTCTCTTCCATGTGGTGCCATTGCTGACAGCCTGAAATGGGGAGGGGTTTTAACACCCTTTTATAGTCAACTGTCTGCTGGACACCTGTGTAATGAATAATTAGACTCACCTGTGGTTGAATTCTTGTTAAATTAGACATTTGTAGTCTATAATTTAGCTTTGCTCAAGGAGACTTTCAGCGGGGTGTACTCATTTTTGCATCACCCTAATTTGAGTAAAACTGAAAATTTTGTTCTCTAAGTTATATTATTAACCTTACTTTCATGTTATAGTTAAACAGATGTTATATAAAACTGTCACAGATCCCTTGTTCTCCGGACTCCATTTCCCATGATCCTCTTGTCTCCTCACCTGCAATCACTTCCCTTGTCAGCTCCTCATCATCACTCATCAGCTACACCTGGACTCCCTCGTCAGCACTCCCTATTTATATGGACTCACTCCCTTCACTCCTTGTCTGTTCTTTTGTATGTTAATGTGTTTGGATGTTGTATCTCTTCGTTGTACTAATAAATCCCTTTTCATTGTGGAAGTCCGTGAACGACTCATCTCTTCAACACCAGCACGTAACAAAAACGTAGTCTTGTCAACATTTTGGAAATTGTTTTTGTGTTCATTGAGAGATTGTTTAAAATGTTACTTTTCAAAGGGGGTGTACTCATTTACGCTGAGCACTGTATTTGCTTCTGACTCCCTGCCTGCAGATAAATGTCATGCTCTGAGTGTTTTAAGTGTTAAGAAAGAGTTATTTTTCTGTGGCCCTTTTCTTAGAATTAATTAATAATCAATACTGTTCACAGGACAACCTGATCAATTGATTGTAATGTTATTGTAGCTACATTAAGTTAATCCAATGAACTGATCCAAATATTCATAATTAATCAAAACAAGTTATGAATAATTATTAATATTTCCCCTTTGAGCTAATTTGCTATAAGTGAGTTACTCAGGTGCTGTGATTCCCTAGACACAGCTTCCATCGACATCGCTATGTCCACAGCCTTTTGGCACGTGAGAGCCATTTCTGTCAACAACGTCCTTTGTATCGACTCTCTACTCAAACCACACACAAATCTGTCCCACAGTGCATCATTCAACTTATCGCCCAACTCACAGTGTTCTGCTAATCTCTTTAAAACAGCCACGTATTGAGCGTTAATTTCACCCACTTCTTGATTTCGTTTGTGAAATCAGAATCTCAATGGGCTTGGGGGTAAAATGTGCTTGCAATGTGCTCACAATTTCATCATAATCCATAGCCTCAGGCTGAACTGGTGTGATGAGACTACGTAAGAGTTTGTATGTTGATACACCCATGACACTGAGAAACACTGATACACTTTTCTCATCACTGATGCCATTCACCTCCACAAAAATCTCAAATCATTCTACATACGTGGACCATTGTTTCCTCGCTTCGTCGAATGTTTCGATATGTCCAATGATCATGGCCATTCTGTACACTTAATCGCCAGCTTGATAATGGCAGTGGAAACTTTGTGCTCATCGCCAATTTATGTTATGTCTGCATCAATATGCTAGTACTGATTATATCTGTTTTCATTTCAGGAAAAGACGCAACTCCATGAGAATGGGGAAAACAGCTTGTTCTTCATTTATTACTTCTCTGTCTCCACCCAAACAACATGCAGCCTGGAGAGCCCTCCAACAGGTGAGGTTGAATTAACCCAAAAACATCACAGTTTCTCTCATTGTCTTGTCCTGAGTCTTTTTGTATGTGTTTTATGTTGGTCCCTGCTTCCTGTTTCGTCCCTGGTCACTGACTGTCCTTGCACTGGTAGGATGTTTTGAATGTGTAATGTGCACATGTACAGCGCGTGCAGGAAATGAAAACATTTAGTAAAGCTTCCATGTTTTGTGCATGCTGTCTCCTGTCCGTTTCCTTCTAATAAAATAACGTGGTGTCAGAACTGGACTTACCTCGCATTCCAAGAGATGACAGCTCAGCAAGAATAAAAGTTTGTAAGCAAAGTTAAAAAAAAAAAAAAAATTTTCAGATCATGCGACAGAACCTGCAGCTACAATACAGACAGAGAGTGTGAGTGAGCTCTGGGACGATCAAAACAACTGAAAAGAGACAAAAAATAAGAAAGTCCAACAGAAAGGCACCAAGGTAAACATTTAAGATGGATACTTTATTCTCAATAAGCCAGGAACAGTTCAGGAACATTTCGACTTAAATTATTTCGGCAGCTGGCCAAATTGGATTAGACAATACGAGAGATTCCGCATAGCTGCTGGGATTAGTGAAAGAAGCCAACAATATCAAGTCAATTCACTTATGCACACAATGGGAAATAAAAGAAATGTAAATTCCGTAAAATAAAATTCTGAAGAAGACAGGAAGAAATATTACAAAGTTAAAGAAGCGTTTGAGAAACACTTCATATGTAAACAGAACATGATCTATGAGAGGGCTAAATTCAACAAGAGGTGCCAGGAACCGGGTGAGTTAGCTGAAATGTTCATTACTGCAGTTCATAAACTAGCAGAAAACTGCCAGTATGGACTCCTTCAAAAGGAAATGATAAGAAACAGACCGGTAGTTAAAATACGAGATCACAGACTGTAAGAGAGACTACAGCTTGACCCCAAGCTCACACTCAGTAAAGCCATCACAAAGATAAGTCAAAATGAAGAAATAAACAAGCAGCAGACGATCTTAAGACAAGCAAGCAGTGACTTAAATGAGGCAAAAATGAACATGTTAAAATACAAAGTAAAACCAAAATTTGCACAAAAAGGATCGCAAAGACGACCAGACTGTACAAGATACTAAGAAGCCAGCAAGGCATGAGGCAAATATGGAAAGCCACAACAACTCTCCAGCAAAGGAAGGCTGAGTGCAGGAAGTGCAAGAAAAAAAGCCACTTCGCAGCAGTTTTATAAAGATATAAAGAAGATATTGATTACAACTTCCACACCATCAGACAGAATCCTCAAGGATTTCTCCTGAACCTGCAGATCTGGACGCTCAACAGCCAAGGCATTTGCAAGTATCGTTTGACCACTAAATGGCAATTTAGTATTAAGATGTTGAACCCCTTTAACAAAGGTGCTTTATAGTATTGAAACTGATGGTTCATCCAGCAGTTGTTAATTTACTCTTTCTATTGTTTAATTCCCATTTTGATACGATTCAAATTCAGTTTTCACTCTCTCATTGCGTGAATGGTATGTTTGCATTTGTTGGTTTAGTTATATGTTTGTGATTTAGTTAAATAAAACTTGTGTTCACACTCTTGCGAGTTGATTCTGGTCTGCTTATAAAACCAATGTCCCTGATAACAGCTATGTGCAAAGAAAGCGATATTTTTCTGTGGCCGCAGAAAAATATCCTTCTTGAAAAGTTGATAGACGATCAATACTGAGTGTTCGCTGGCCAAACAGATGAATTGATTGTAATATTAATTCAGCTACATTGTTCATTTGATTAACTGATTCAAATATTTATAATTAATTATAACGAGCTATGATTAATTAGTAATAAAAAAGAAAAAAAAAAGAAAAAAAAGTAATAAAAAAGAAAAGAGTTTTGGGCATAGATGATGAAGATGCAGGTGTTGGAATTGGAGGGAGGAAGATCTGCCATGAAATTGATACCCAGATGTGACCAGGGACGTTGAGGTATGGGCAGAGGAACCAGTCTGCCTTCGGGTAGTGGACGGGGAGTGTTGGTGATGGCACAGACTGACTGAACAACCCTTGACATACCGGGAGATATCCTGGGTCATTGAAGGCCACCAGAAGCAATAGTTAAGGAGCGAGAGGGTTCGCTGACTACCTGGGTGTCCAGAGCCCGGAGAGGTGTGAGCTGAGTCCATGAGGGGCAGGTGACTGGTTGATGGTATGTATAGGCGCCCCTCAGGACCTCCCAGCGGAGCAGGTTCGGTGAGAGTGGCTTGACGGATTTGGTCGTTGATGACCCATTGAATGGGGATTACTATCATGGCTGGAGGGAGGATGGATTCTGGTGCAGAAGTTTTGGGATCAGGATGGTGAAGACGAGAAAGAGCATTGGCTTTGCAGTTCTTGCTTCCAGGTCAGTAAGTGACTAAAAACTCAAATCTGGGGAAGAATAACACCCACTGGGCTTGAAGGGGGTAGAGCCGTTTTGCTTTACGCAGGTATTCTAGGTTTCTGTGGTCAGTGATGACTTCAAACTGGTGATTAGCTCCCTCCAGCCAATGTCTCCACTCTTCCAGGGCAAGCTTGATTGTAGTTCTTAATAAAGTGCCGATAGAAATCTGCAAAGCCCATAAAGTACCGATAGAAATCCACAAAGCCCAGGAATCTTTGTAATTCTTTTATGGTGGTGGGTTGTGGCTAGTTCTAGATGGTTTCCACCTTCCTCTGGTCCATTTTTTATGCCATGTTGATCAAAGATGTATCCTAGGAATGGGATGAAGGGTGTGTGGAACTCGCATTTCTCCAGCTTTAGAAAGAGGTGATGTTCACAAAGACGTTGAAGAACTTGTTCTACATGTTGACGATGTTCAGACCGAGTTTGGGAATAGATAAGGATGTCGTCTATGTAGATGATGACGAACTGGTTGAAGAAGTCCTGGAATACCTCTTTCATATAATTCTGGAAGACTGCCGGTGAGTTGGACAGGCCATAGGGCATCACCTGGTATTTATAGTGACCCAAAGGGGTCACAATGGCGGTCTGCCATTCGTCCCCCTTCTGAATACGGATACGATTTTAGGCACTCCTTAAATCCAGATTGGAGAAAATGTGAGCTCCCCGCAAGCTGTTCCAGGGCTGCTGGGACTGGAGGAAGGGGTAGCTGAACTTAACAGTTTGAGAGTTCAGTGTCTGGTAGTCAACACATGGCTGCAAGCCTCCGTCCTTCTTGCTTATTGAAAATCTGTCAACACTCTGTTAGTGTTAACTTGAGCCATAGGATTAGAATATAAAAGCTTAACCAAACCAATAAAATTAGATCCTAGTTTTATTTTCTCTAATACTGCAAAAAGAAAGGGCCATTCCACCCTATCTAATGCCTTTTCGGCATCGAGAGATACAATGAAGGCAGGTTCCTTGGTAACATTAAATTATCTATAATATTCAACACTTGTTGGCACATATATAATAATCTGGAGCCAGGGGGCTTGAAACCCTGCCCCTTTGATCACGAAAGTGAAAGTGGCCCCCATGTTCCCATTTCTTCCCCCCGGAACGCAATTTCTACCAAGGGAGAACAATCCCCCCACCCCCCCACACACACACATGGTCTGTGCATAGCTGACATACCTATTTTATAAAAAGCATCTACCAGTTTTTTTGAACAAGTTTTTTATTCAAGTAAATTGCTTCATATAAACAGGAATGAAACAGATATATCGAGATAATTGTAAAAGGCAGAAAATAAAGAGATATTTAAAAAAGCATTCCAATACCCAGGGTCTATAGTCATGCTTTTGAGTGCACCTGCTTTGCAACTGCTATTGAGATAAATGGGAATGTGAATTAGAATTTTTATATGCCAGAAGAGGGCAGAGTTGATTGTACATTGTATGTTAAGTGACTAGGATCACTTCACTTTGTGTTGGGCCTTTCCTGACTGGTAAATTCTCAAGTAATCTTTCAACATTTTTCTAGTTTTGATTTTTGGTATGTATTTTTTTTTTTTTTTTTGCTCTGTGCCTGCAGTTGCACAATTCATTTTAATTCTCAAGTAGGCTACTTTGTTTTTGTGCTCTCCACTAGGTCTTTCTACAATAATCCCCCACTCACTTGTTTTCCAGCTGCATGTTCTTTTGCCCTAGGCAAATTAAAGTCTACAAAAGAGGAGTTCCTTCTTTCTTTGCTTGGAAAAGCGTGAGCCTGCACTTCTCCACTCAGTCTCTTTCTCTCTCCCCCATATCTCTCTCTCTCTTTCTCTGTGCATGTGTAAAGTGATGGGATTGATTATGTGGTTGTGGCTGGTGGGATTTATTGTTGAGATTGCCAGGGTTTGTGGTGCAGGCCTGTCCTGTGGTCTGCAGGGCAGATATTTTTCAGAGAGCCTGTATAAAGAGGGAGATGTGATAATTGGTGGTCTGTTTCCAGTTCATAATGAAGCACCAGCACCTGATCATGCTTTTACTGAAATACAGCAAGGTGCTCACTGCCAGGGGTGAGGATAATGACAGCATTTAAAATGAACTATAAGGCAATTTGTAGAGCAACTGTATATACATTCAAAATGGTTTCTCATGGAGGGTTAATGTTTTGTTAACTGTAATTAGCTAACCTGTATACCTTTATTGGATTTTTAATTTAGTAAACTCATTTAGGTTGCCTGAAACAATATTTTTATTGGGTATATTCCAGCATACTAAGATGATGTTTATTTTCCCTCCATATAAATTATTAATGAACTGACCCAATTCAGTTATTCCTCAATTTACAAAACTTTACATTTTACATTCTCTTTCAGTGTTGACCTTCGTTCATATCGCTGGCTCAAAGCTATGATCTTCACAGTGGAGGAGATTAATCGGGACCCTGTTCTGCTACCAAACATTACTTTGGGGTACCTGGTAGCCGATACCTGCCTAGCTGAGGGCACAACACTGAGTGCTGCTTTAGCTCTGGTAACAGGGCAGGAGGAGACAGTGTCGGGCTCAGAGTGCAACAGGGCTCCAATGGTGCCTGTCATTGTTGGTGACGCTCGTTCCTCTGCCTCAATAGTGGTGGCTGACACACTGGGAGTTTTTGATATACCCATGGTATTATGAATTAAGAGACTCAATCATTGATTATTTTTTTGGAAAATTATGTTTATGCATTCTTTATTTGGGGTGAATTTTAGAAAAAGTGTGTTGCAAAGAGTATGCGTTCAAGTTACACTGACCTTCATAAAATCCTTCTCAGTGTACTGTATTTTCAAAAATTTAATGAACTGAATTTTTTACTTTATATTTAACTTAAAATGCATTTTGAACAGTGGGGCCTTGAGTTAAAAAAAAAAAAAAAAAAAATCCAGTAAGCTAGAAGGTTTAAAATTATGTTGAAATCAAAGCACTCCTTGTACACTCAAGTTTCAATTGGCTACACTGAAAAACATGAAAAGTATATTATTCTGTGCATAACAGTAAACATAATGCCATCGTTGGAACATTTAAGACAAATGGTCTCAATTTTTTACTGGTTTATATATAATTTTTGGAATGTTGCCATTTTCTGTCACTAAAAATTGTGATAATAATAATAAACAAACAAACAAACAAACAAACAAAGAAACATTTTGATAAATTTGCTAAATTGGTTTCAAATCAGCTAGTAATGGTGACAATAGGCAATGCAAACATAGAGTGACTTTGACATGCTAAACTTCTTGTTGCTATAGAACATTTTAGAGTGAAAGCAACTGTTATTTGTAGTTTTAACAGGTTTATTGAAAACTGTATGAATTATTTAAATATTTTTAATAAAGTTTTTTTTACACAGTTTTTCTTCAGATCTTGTCTCTGTGTTTTGTCTGCCCAGGTGAGTTATTTTGCATCCTGTGCTTGTCTGAGTGACAGTCACAGATTTCACTCTTTCCTGCGTACTGTTCCCAGTGATGCTTTCCAGGCCAAGGCCATAGCCCGTCTGCTGCACCTGCTGGACTGGACCTGGGTGGGGGTGGTCGCAGGGGATGATGAATATGGTAAAAGTGGCGTGCAGCTGCTCTTGAAAGAACTGGAAAATACAGGGATCTGCATAGACTACTTGGAATTAATTCCTAAATCACACTCACAAAGCAGGATCAGGCAAACTGTGGAGAGGATCCAGAGTTCCACAGCTCGTGTGGTAGTGACATTTGCCATTGCCCCCGACATAGAAGTCCTGTTCAAGGAAGTGGTGGTGCAGAATGTGACCAACAGGCAGTGGATAGCCACAGAGGCCTGGAGCACCTCCATTCAGTTCTTTGACCAAGCAAGCATTCCTTTTCTAGCTGGTACTCTCGGCTTTGCCCTGCGCCGAGCTGATATTCAGGGTCTTGGTGCTTATCTTGCCCAGCTGAGCCCTGTGAAGCAGCCAAATGAACCATTCGTAAAAGATGTATGGGAAGAAATATTTGGTTGCTCGCTGGCACAGGACTGGCAGCCTTCATTTAAAAGGCCAAAGTGCACAGGCTCAGAGAATGTAGAGAAACATGGCCACATCTACATAGATGTTTCACAGTTGAGAGTCACTTATAATGTGTATAAGGCTGTGTATGCTATTGCCAATGCTATTCACAACATGATGGCCTGTCAGCCTGGTAGAGGGCCGTTTGAAGATGGAGAATGTCCTGATGTGACTCAAATACAGCCCAGAGAGGTAGAGACAGGAGTCTAAAAAATCATTTTAAATTATTTTCAATCATTATAATATATATATAATATTTTTTTTTTTTTTTTTTTTTTTGTTGATGTAAGCGACAATTTTTAAATTAATTACTGCATATGATCATGTGTGCTCCTTTTACTTTCACAGCTTCTGTACTACTTACATGCAGTAAACTTCACAACACCAGTGGGTGAGCTGGTTTATTTTGAAGATAACGGTGAGCCATCTGCCTCATATGACATTATGAACTGGCATGTAGATGAAAGCGGAGCAGTGCATTTTATCCAGGTTGGACAGTTTGATGCAGCCAAAGGACCAGGCCAGGAGCTGAACATAAACCTTGAGAAAGTGGTTTGGGGTGGGGGCTGGGCTGACAAAGTAAGAGTCCAGTGACTTTCCTTCATTATATAATTTCAAATATTTTTGGTTTAAATATTTGACTTTAGAGATGCAGATACAAACAAAAATTAAGCATATTAACAACATATTAACTCGTAGGAACGTCATATTAACTCGTTGGAACGTGATAAGTCATGACCATATATATATATATATATATATATATATATATAAATGTATTTAGGTTTCATAATAATTTTATTATTTAGTGCTTTATAGGCAACATCGCACACGATGGGCTATAATATATAAATATAATAATTTCTTAATTCCGCCCTTGGCTGTAGAACTGAATTGCCCCCTTGGGGATTAATAAAGATATCAGAATCTGAATCTGAATCTTAGTTCCTCATTCCTAATTAAAAATAAATATTATTATAGGCCTATACATTTCTAATAATTCCAGGTTGCTATGGTCGTGCTGGTTGTTTACACATTTAACTTGTCGCCATGAGAAATAGATGTTATTCCCGCAACATAAATAAGTCGTGGCCCTGAGAAAAATGTTGTTCCCTCAACATATGATCTCAAGGCCATGACTTTACTTCACGTAGCCAAGATATATCATATAAATCCTTATATTGATACTTCGACAAAATGATCTTGTGGCCACGACTTATTATCACGTTCCCACAAGTTAATATGTTGTGGCCATGACAAAACTAAGTGAACCGAACATGACCCCTCCAAGGGACATGGACTAGCAAGATATGACATGACATGCTCCCACAAGACACATTTATTTCACCCTATGTTAAAACTAATATATGCATTTGTTCTAACCCATCTATGTACATTTGTTCTAACCCATCTATATACATCTATGTTCTAACCCTACATACATCTGTAAGAACAGAAATGAAGTACATACTGTATGTATATGGATAAATATACAAAGTACTGTATGTTTCAATCAACTATCAAGTGGTATAATTCTTGCTTTTGATGTGAGAGTACCTGGGTTTACAACCTGGAGGAAAAAAAAAAAAAAAAAAAAAAAAAAAACAAGGAAGTGGCATTCTGTGCTTTCACTGATGTCTGCTAAATATACTTAGTCTGCTTATATTCTCTTATTTTCTATGTGGGGTCAGTAGGGCTCCCTTGGTACGTAGAAAAAGAGGGGGAAACAAATCAACAGGCAAAAAAACAATCTCTTTCACTAATGAAAACAGTCTAGCATGATGTTACTTGCTTTAGGTTTACTCTTGTATTCTGTACTGAACATGAAATTGTAAATGCATGAGTTTGTGTGGTAATGTTTTTCAAGTGCTTTCTGTAAAATTGGTACGAGAAGTGTGCAGGTGAATGAGACCATTATCAAACCTCTCAGTATTGCCGCTGAGTGGGGAAAGACATGTCTTGGTAGTGACTATATGTTTGTGTGTGTGACAAGTGTACTTGTCTTTTAAAGAAAAAGAGGAATCCATTTGTATGAGGATTTTTTTATTTCTTTCTGCTCTTCTTTATGCGCTTATACTGACAGATATTGTGTTGTTAGAAGGATGATGTGAGTCTAATTGAGTTTCTTCCTGTATCATTAAGGTTCCTGTATCCGTGTGCAGTGCGAGTTGTCTTCCAGGTACTAGAAAGGCTGTACAAAAAGGAAAACCTATTTGCTGTTTCGACTGTCTTTCCTGTGCAGCAGGAGAAGTCAGTAACTTGACAGGTATTACCTATACATATATTCAGTAATTAATAACATTAATAAATGATAATTTTCATTGAATTGAAATAACATTTTAACCTTGAACACTGTGCTAGATATTGCAAAAGCTGTGTAGATAACATTAAAAAATATGTGCAATTAGACTCTACAGAGTGTATGAGATGCCCAGAGCGGTTCTGGTCAAACACTGAAAGAACAAGGTGCATCCCAAAGGTTGTAGAGTTTCTGTCCTTGCAAGATACCATGGGAATTGTCTTGACAGTCTTATCTGTCACTGGGGCAACACTGACAACAACTGTTCTGGCTGCTTTTTTCCATCATCGTGACACACCACTTGTGCGGGCTAACAACTCAGAGCTGAGCTTCCTGCTATTGGTGTCGCTCACCCTCTGCTTTCTGTGCGCCCTGGTTTTCATTGGTCGGCCTGCGCCATGGAACTGCATGCTACGTCACACCCTGTTTGGAGTGAGTTTTGTGATCTGCATCGCCTGCGTCCTTAGTAAGACTGTGGTGGTGCTGGTGGCTTTTCGAGCCAATCTGCCTGGATCTAACCTGATGCAGTACTTTGGGCCCATCCAGCAGAGGGCAGGCATCTTCCTTTGCACGATGGTTCAGATTGTCATATGTTTGCTGTGGCTGCTGATGGCTCCCCCTCTGCCCACAGAGAGTGCAGGTGAGCTTGGCGCTCGAGTGATCCTGCAGTGCACAGTGGGATCTGTAGTGGGGTTTGTACTGGTGCTGGGGTATATCGGTCTGTTAGCTGTGGTCTGCTTCCTGCTGGCCTTCTTTGCTCGAAAGCTCCCAGACAATTTCAATGAGGCTAAATTCATTACTTTCAGCATGCTGATCTTCTGTGCTGTGTGGATTGCATTTGTGCCGGCGTATGTCAGCTCACCGGGGAAGTATACAGTGGCTGTGGAGATTTTTGCCATTTTGGCTTCCAGTTACGGCCTGTTGCTGTGTATATTCACCCCAAAATGTTACATCATTCTGCTTAAACCTGAGAAAAATACAAAAAAGAACATGATGTCCAGATAAGATGAAGAAATGAAAGACTTATGTGGCAAGACTAAAATTTCATATCATGTATAGATATGTAGAAATACTCTTAGTACTGCTGTATTAATCAGTTTGTGATAAATAAAACTGACTAAAATAAAAGCAGAGGGGATAACATAAACTGTTGGTTTCCCTCTAAATGTGTTCTCATTTTTTTTTTTTTTTTGTCTGTATGATGTTTATTCATGTACTGTGTGTCAGTAATCAGCATGAAATACAAAAGTTTTAAAAAATACATTTTACTTTCTAAAATCATGATTTTCTGTTATACCACTGATTCTGCTTAACTTTCACAGTGTGTGCTGAGACAGTTAATAACCACCATGTCAACCTGAACAAAGCATCCTATAAACCCTGTATTGTCTCATTGTGGCCTGGGTTCCATACCTCTGATAGTAAACAGTGGGAGAGAGACACATTTACCACATCTTCACTGAACCTGTAAAAGGTTGAGATGATAAAAGAAGGGAAGGAAATATATAAATAAGTAGTTATTAGGAGATCAGCAGGTATGAACCATGTTGACACAATGGTTTTGTATTCTCAAATCATGAGACTGAGATTGCAAAATGGATATCAAATGTACATACATACATTTCCCACGAATGAATATTTACAATAATACAGCTTTGCCCATAGTATATCTACAAAAAGCAAAGGGAATGGTTCTGAATTTATCACAGAAAACATAGTTTATGTTTAAGTTTATGCGTACAGTGTACGTGACATGATTTTCTTCAGCACAGTGCACGTGCAGCCCAATTTTTATAACCGTGCATACTCTGTACGTGCAGCTTGCATATGGAGAGGCTGCTCATTGTAGAGACAATTGGTGGAGCTAGATGTTTCCCCTCTCTGAATGTAATGGGTGAAGCTTGAAGGTCCAGCCACACCCTGACCCTAAATAATTAGGTAAAGCTTCACCCATTAGGTCCATAGTCACTGCTGAGTGGGTCGCTGCTGGGTGATTTGCATTTGTAGCTCCGGTTAGCTTTGTTTTGAATCTCTATTACTATCCTTCCTTCTTGTTTATATTGCTAAATAGTGTAACTTAATCAACACCATATATTTGATATAATCTAATATTGCCTATCACATTCTGACATCACTAGCTTTTAATTAAAATTGCTATTGCTAGCACAACACATTAGTATTTCGCTAGCATGATTGACTTGTCATCAGTGCTTACCGTCTCTTTTTCTTTTTCTCTCTTTTTACGAGTCCATCAAATAATTGTGGTAAGTCAGAATCAGTAAACAAACATGGTGAGTCATGGCATCTGTAGTGCCCCACTCCCTTAAACTTATGCGGAAGGGGCCCTGGATTTATTTGCTAGATCATTTGTTAGATCTCTCTAAATGTACTCTGAATATTATTAGCTTTGTTTCAGTAAACCTTTTCTCTGCTTTTGGTATGCTTCTTAACTGCCTAAAATAACCACAGTTCATTAAATGAAATAGAACTTTGATTAGTTTACTTAAGGTAAACAGAATAAATATAACAGAAAATAAAATGTTAAGTTTTCCCCTTTACAGATGCATAATAAGAGGGTCTGTCCTCAAAATCAACAAATTACAGGTACAACACTTTGTAGTTCCCATTCAGTCAGTCACGTTCGACGTTACGTCGATACTGACGTAATGGGGTCTCGCTAGGGAGCCCAATCACCTCCAAGGATACAAAACAAGCCAATGGGAATTGGCCTGTGAGATTTACATGCCGGGCCCCTCCCCCGGCATCCGGGTATAAATAGGGCCGGCATACTCACCTTCATTCATACTTTTGCTTCGGAGCCGATCGGCTGATCATCTTTCACCTCCTTTAAAAGAGTGAAATTTCAAAAGAGCAAAAACAGCAATTCTAATTGCTATAGGGACACGGTCCTGCAAACAGCAATTTTAATTGCTACTGCCTGTTTTTGTTCCGGTGGCCTGCTCGAGTCTCTCCAGCTGGTGGGAAGGCACATTCAGCGGTGGGGGTGACGACGCGCTGCCCACAGGACGGTGCTACGCCCATCCCTGGGTGCTTCGGCTGGTGAGGTATACTGAAAGAGCAAGCACGGGCGATCAGCGTCTTTTTAAAGATGGCTTTTCGTCCGTGTGTTTCTGGATGCGGTCGTTTCCTGACCTCTTCTGACGGCCACGATCACTGCCTCACGTGTCTGGGTAGACCGCACGCTGAGTCGGCGCTCGTGGATGGTACATGCCCTCACTGCGAGGGCATGTCCATGTTGGTGTTGAGATCGCGCCTCTCCTTCTTTAACACGGAGGTGAGAGGCCCCTCTGTCACTACCCCAACGGCAGCGGCTGTAGCGGCCGCTGGCCAGGCTAGTGCTCTGGGAGATCTGAGGATCACGGTGGGAGCCACTTCGTCGGGTCCGTCCCCACGAACCTCCCACTCCTCAACAACACCATGTGCCGTTGAGATGCCGCCTGCTGTCGCGGGGCCCTCTTCGGGGGTGCCCCACGTCACTTTCGGCGCTCCGGAAGAGGATCGGATGTCGATCGCTGCATCGGGGAGTGGGTTGAACGGCTCAGAGTCCGACGATGACTCCGAGCTTCCGCCCTCAGGGGCGGTTGCTCAGTCGGAGGCGGACTCTGAGTTAACAGCCATGCTTGCCCGGGCCGCCGCGGGCATCGGGCTCGAGTGGAACCCTCCACCGTGTCCCGAGCGCTCGCGGCTGGATGACTGGTTTCTGGGGTCGGGCCGTAGCGCTCAGCCGCGTCCCGCCCCAGTGCCGTTCTTCCCGGAGGTGCATGAGGAGCTCCAGAAGACCTGGTTGGCACCTCACACTGCCAGACTGCGGTCTTCTGCCTCCTCCACTCTCACTACCCTCGATGGAGGAGCCGCCAAGGGATACGTGGACATCCCGCAGGTGGAACGTGCGATTGTGGTGCACTTGTGCCCGCAGTCCGCGGCCACCTGGCGGAATCGTCCGCGGCTCCCGTCCAAGGCGGGTAAGACCACGGCCGCTCTCGCTGCCAAGGCTTACTCCGCTGCTGGACAGGCGGCTTCTGCCCTGCACGCCATGGCTATTCTGCAGGTCCATCAGGCTAAAGCCCTGAAGGACCTGCACGAGGGTAGTGCTGAACCAGGGTTGCTTCAAGAGCTGCGCGCCGTGACCAACCTCGCCCTCCGGGCGACGGAGGTCACGGCACACGCCCTGGGTCAAACGATGTCCACCCTGGTGGTTCAGGAACGGCATCTTTGGTTGGACCTGGCTGAGATGAGGGAAGTCGACAAAGCTCGCTTTCTTGACGCCCCCATCTCCCAGGCCGGCCTCTTCGGCGACACCGTCGAGGACTTTGCCCAGCAGTTCTCGGCGGTGCAGAAGCAGACGGAGGCCATCAAACACATCTTGCCCAGGCGTGATGATGCCACCAATCCGCCTCGGGCCGTGCCTCCGTCTGCTCCTCGCCGAGGGCGTCCCCCTGCGGCTCAGGCTCCTGTGAGGTTGGAACCCTCCCACCCTCCTCGAGCCACCCGCAGGAAGGCCACGCCCCCCGCCCAGACCGCCAAGCGGTCCTTCTAAAAAGAAGAAGGCTAAGAAGCGGCCCTGAGACGGGAGACCCGGAGGTTTCGGAAGCTGCTCAGGAGACGGGGACCGCTCCGCTCCTTCCCCCGGGACAGGGCCCGGGGGAGAATCCTGTGTTGTTTTTTCTGTTCCGCCGCTGGCCGCAAGGCTTCCGCTCCCTCTCTCTCAGCCGCTCCTTCCTTCGCCACGGGCAGGGTCTTGGCGCCCCGGGAACGCACTGCCTTCCCACGCCACCCTGCCCACCATGAGCCACGTGAGTGGACCCCACTCACAGCCCCGACTTCGGGACGCACTGCCTCCCGAGTTGGGCCACAGTGCTCCGTGCTGCCCCCCGTGGGTACTTCTGTTGTCCGGATGGTTCCACTCGTACGGAGCTTGGGGGCGTGGCTACGCCTTCCCAACCCGTCCCGTTGGCTCCTCCGGACAATCAGACTCGGCTACGCGATTCAGTTCGCCAGGCGTCCCCCCAGGTTCAGCGGCGTTCTGTTCACCTCGGTGACAGGGCCCAACGCCTCTGTCCTGCGGGCGGAGATTGCGGTTCTTTTGGCGAAGGACGCAATAGAGCCTGTCCCTCAAGCCGAGATGAAGTCTGGGTTTTACAGCCCTTACTTCATAGTACCCAAGAAAGGCGGGGGGTTACGGCCGATCCTGGATCTGCGTGTCTTGAACCGGGCCCTTCACAAGCTCCCGTTCAAGATGCTCACCGTGAAACGCATTCTCACGTGCGTTCACGCCCGGGATTGGTTTGCAGCTATAGACCTGAAGGACGCGTACTTTCATGTCTCGATCCTCCCTCGACACAGACCGTTCCTACGGTTTGCGTTCGAGGGGCGGGCATATCAGTACAAGGTCCTACCCTTCGGGCTGTCCCTGTCTCCTCGCGTCTTTACCAAAGTCGTAGAGGGGGCCCTTGCCCCGCTCAGGGAGGTGGGCGTTCGCGTTCTCAACTACCTCGACGACTGGCTCATTCTGGCCCAGTCCCGAGAGCAGTTGTGCGAACACAGGGACCTGGTGCTCAGTCACCTCAGCCAGTTGGGGCTTCGGGTCAACTGGGAAAAGAGCAAGCTCTGCCCCGTGCAGAGCATCTCTTTTCTCGGTGTGGAGCTGGACTCGGTCAACATGACAGCGTGTCTCACCAACGAGCGTGCACAGTCGGTGCTGAACTGCCTGAATTCGTTCTCGCGGAAAACAGCGGTCCCACTGAAACAATTTCAGAGGCTCCTGGGGCATATGGCATCCGCAGCCGCGGTCACGCCGCTCGGATTGCTCCATATGAGACCGCTCCAGCACTGGCTTCACGACGGAGTCCCGAGGTGGGCGTGGCACCGCGGCTCACTCTGTGTGGTCATCACACCGGAGTGTCGCCGCACATTCAGCCCGTGGTCGGACCTTGTTTTTCTACGGGCCGGGGTGCCCCTAGTACAAGTGTCCAGGCATGTTGTTGTCACAACAGATGCCTCCACCACCGGCTGGGGTGCCATATGCAGTGGCCAGTCGGCGTCGGGCTCCTGGACTGGACCCCATCGCCATTGGCATATCAACTGCCTCGAGTTGCTGGCAGTACTCCTTGCGCTGCGCCGGTTTCGACCGCTGTTGCAGGGCAAGCATGTACTGGTCCGGACGGACAACACATCGACTGTAGCGTACATCAACCATCAGGGTGGTCTACGCTCCCGTCGCATGTCGCAACTCGCCCGCCATCTCCTCCTGTGGAGCAGCTCAGGTCGCTGCGCGCCTCCTACATCCCGGGCGAGCTCAATCGTGCGGCCGACGCGCTCTCACGACAGCTCACGCTCCCGGGGGAATGGAGACTCCACCCCCAGGCGGTCCAGCTGATATGGAGCCGGTTCGGGGAAGCACAGGTGGACCTGTTCGCTTCTCGGGAATCCGCCCATTGCCAGTTGTTTTATTCGCTGACCGAGGGGACCCTCGGCACGGATGCACTGGCACACAGCTGGCCCCGGGGCCTACGCAAATATGCGTTTCCCCCAGTGAGCCTCCTTGCACAGACACTGTGCAAGGTCAGGGAGGACGAGGAGCAGGTCTTGCTAGTTGCGCCGTACTGGCCCAACCGGACCTGGTTCCCGGAACTCATGCTCCTCGCGACAGCCCATCCCTGGCGCATCCCCCTGAGGAAGGACCTCCTCTCTCAGGGGCAGGGCACCATATGGCACCCACGGCCCGATCTGTGGAACCTCCACGTGTGGTTCCTGGACGGGACGCGGCAGACTTAAGTGGCCTACCGCCCGCGGTAGTCGACACCATCACTTCGGCTAGAGCCCCCTCTACGAGGCGCGCCTATGCCATGAAGTGGAGTCTGTTCGTTGAGTGGTGTTCCTCCCGCTGGGAGGACCCCCGGAAATGCCCGGTCGGTGTTGTGCTTTCCTTCCTTCAGGAGGGTTTGGAACGGAGGCTGTCCCCTTCCACCCTGAAGGTCTATGTGGCCGCCATCGCAGCGCATCACGATGTGCTTGATGGCAAGTCACTAGGAAAGCACGACCTGATCATCAGGTTCCTCAGAGGCGCCAGGAGGTTAAATCCCCCTAGGCCTCGCCTCATTCCCTCCTGGGATCTCTCCATCGCCCTCTCGGGCCTTCGGAGAGCTCCCTTCGAGCCCCTCGAGTCAGCTGAGCTGAAACATCTGTCTCTTAAGACAGTGCTCCTGACCGCGCTCGCCTCCTTCAAGAGGGTTGGGGACCTGCAAGCATTTTCGGTCAGCGATTCGTGCCTGGAATTCGGGCCGGCCTACTCTCACGTGATCCTGAGACCCCGGCCTGGATATGTGCCCAAGGTTCCCACCACTCCCTTCAGGGACCAGGTGGTGAACCTGCAAGCACTGCCCCCGGAGGAGGCAGACCCAGCCCTTGCGTTGCTGTGTCCCGTTCGTGCCCTGCGCGTTTACGTGGACCGCACGCAGAGCTTCAGAAGCTCTGAGCAGCTCTTTGTCTGTTTTGGAGGTCAGCAGAAGGGAAAGGCTGTCTCCAAACAGAGGTTGGCCCACTGGATAGTGGATGCCGTCGCCTTGGCGTACCACTCCCAAGGCGAGCCTTGCCCCCTCGGGTTGCGAGCTCACTCCACTCGGGGTGTTGCTTCTTCCTGGGCGTTGGCGCACGGTGCCTCTGTTGCAGACATCTGCAGAGCTGCAGGCTGGGCGACACCGAATACATTCGCGAGGTATTATAACCTCCAAGTGGAACCGGTGTCCACCCGTGTGCTGTCTACTCGTAGATAGCCATGGGTGTTCGCTTGCTGTGCCATTTCTCTCGGGAGAGGGAATGCGAGCACTTTTCCCGCTCCTCAGTTCAGTTCCCCGTAACGGCGAACCCTGTGGAGTTCCTCCTGCATCTTGCGGCGGCCAGACGTGGCGGAGGCGTCCGGCGCCAGGTCCAGTACTCGTGTGTATGCCCAGTTGGTCTGCCCTTGTACTGGGCTAGATGCCCATATGCTGTGATTCCCCTCGGGTAATCCCATATGTGTTTGTCCACGGTAAGGTTTCCCCTGACGGTAAACCCGTGTCTTTCCCTGGGAGGCTTCGCTTTGCCCCGTCTCTGATTGCTAGTCGTTCCTCCCGGAAGGTAGGACCTACATCAGAGATCTTCCATATGCGTTACTGTTCTCTGACCAGTCCATATGTGTCTTCCACACGTTACCTCCCTTCGGGCAGGGTGTGGTCTCCGTAGCCTTCCCCTCCTCGGGGAACGCTTTCCTGGCGTTTTTGTCGTTGCTGAAAAACGAGGGATTGAGTTCCGAAGCACTCTTCCCCGTGGGGTAGGAACAGCAGCTTCGACTTCTCCACGGTAACGCCCTGTCCTCTCCATCCCACCGGTATGGAAGACATTCCTGGGCTTGCTCTGGGCGCTGGAGGGTTGCGAGTATGGGCCGCATTTGCATTTGGCACGCCTCAGCCTGCCAGCACCTGCCTCCCTAACACTCGTAACGTGGTTTAGTTGCTATGGCGTTTTCCACGGGACCCCATTACGTCAGTATCGACGTAACGTCGAACGTGACTGACTGAATGGGAACGTCTAAGTTACTAGTGTAACCCCCGTTCCCAGAAGGAGGGAACGGAGACGTTACGTTCCCCTGCCATAGCTTTGAGCCACCGCTGAGCGGCCAGATACCTGTCTCGGCTCCTCAGCAAAAATATGAATGAAGGTGAGTATGCCGGCCCTATTTATACCCGGATGCCGGGGGAGGGGCCCGGCATGTAAATCTCACAGGCCAATTCCCATTGGCTTGTTTTGTATCCTTGGAGGTGATTGGGCTCCCTAGCGAGACCCCATTACGTCAGTATCGACGTAACGTCTCCGTTCCCTCCTTCTGGGAACGGGGGTTACACTAGTAACCTAGACGTTCTTCAATATAATGAATGAGGTTGGACAAAAAAATGCAGAAATGTCTCAAATATCACTCAATGAAATATAAACGTGGTGCTTAAGACTCAAGTCCAACTATTCACACAAATTGGTTCACCCAAACATCCAAAAGAGTAATCAGACACTAATTTTCAATGTTCATAATAGCCATAAATAAAAGATGTAGCCCGTTGCAGGCCTGATATGTTGTTGGGGTTCGGTGAGGCACAAAACAGCTTGCCGCTTCACTCAATGAGCAAATAAAACAAACAGCGGTCTTAAAGGGATAGTTCACCCAAAAATGAAAATTTGATGTTTATCTGCCTACCCCCAGGGCATCCAAGATGTAGGTGACTTTGTTTCTCCAGTAGAACACAAATTATGATTTTTAACTCCAACCGTTGCGGTCTGTCAGTCGTATAATGCTTGTCAGTGGGAACTTTGTCTATAAGAGTAAAAAAAAACACGCACAGACAAATCCAAATTAAACCCTGTGGCTCTAAAGGTTTAATTAAAGGTCTGAACGTGCTCTGACAACGGAAGTGATGTCTTGCACTCATTGAAGAAAAAAAGCGCGAGAGATGTGCAGGGCAGTTGGACGTAGGCGGGCATACACTGTGCAATTTTCATCAGATTTTGAGCCGAATTCTGACTCGTGCGACTCTTTTTTGAGTCGGGGCGATTTTTCATCTTTGTCGTACGTCGTGTTCATGCAGTGTTCATGCAGTGTACATGGCATGTCAGAAATTTTGGTCACCCCTAGTGAGGATATCGCACAGTTGAAGCAGAGTTACGCACCGCTTGCCCTTAACTCTGTGTTTTTGCCTAACTGTGCCTGTGTGAAAACAGAAGTTAAACCATTTCATTAATCCAGCAAGAAGAAAAAAAGAAAGAAAAAAAGAGAGATCTTTAAGTTATGTATATCAAACTAGCTGCAATTTAGCAAATGGTTGCTTACCTCCAGTTCGTGTTGCATTATGAATAAACTATTACACGTCTTCCAAGCCACCTGCGTGTATAGCCTAGCCTACTGTAGGCTATACCGGTGTCTCTTGTATTAATTTGATCATTAATTTACTTGTTTCACTTTCACTTTCTATTTAGGCCTACTAATTTAGGCTATTTAATATTTACTTAGGCCTAATTTTATTATCACGGGAAATGTGAAGCGTTGTCCGTCATTTGGCAATTGGCGATAAAGAAAAATGTCACATCGCAATATTGGAATATAAATGTAAATCCTACTTCAATATGCTGATAACGGTAGGCTATGTCTTAATTTATTTTCTTAAAGGTGCCATAGAACGTTTTTTTTTAATGTAATATAAGTCTAAGGTGTCCCCTGAATGTGTCTGTGAAGTTTCAGCTCAAAATACCCCATAGATTTTTTTTTATTATTTTTTTTTTAACTGCCTACTTTGGGGCATAATTAGAAATGCACCGATTCAGGCTGTGGCCCCTTTAATTGCTCGCGCTCTCCGCCCCCTCCCGAGCTCTCAACTCTATCATTGCATAAAGTTCACACACCTAATATAACCCTCAAAATGGATCTTTACAAAGTGTTTGTCATGCATGCTGCATGCATACATTGGATTATGTGAGTATTGTATTTATTTGGATGTTTACATTTGATTCTGAATGAGTTTGAGGCTATGCTCCGTATGCTCCATAATGCTACACTGTTGGAGAGATTTATAAAGAATGAAGTTGTGTTTATGAATTATACAGACTGCAAGTGTTTAATAATGAAAATAACGACGGCTCTTGTCTCCGTGAATACAGTAAGAAACAATGGTAACTTTAACCACATTTAACAGTACATTCGCAACATGCTAACGAAACATTTAGAAAGACAGTTTACAAATATCACTAAAAATATCATGTGATCATGGATCCTGTCAGTTATTATTGCTCCATCTGCCATTTTTCGCTATTGTCCTTGCTTGCTTACCTAGTCTGATGATTCAGCTGTGCACAGATCCAGACGTTAATACTGGCTGCCCTTGTGTAATGCATTGAACATGGGCTGACATATGCAAATATTGGGGGCGTACATATTAATGAGCCCGACTGTTACATAACAGTTAAGGCGAGACACTACAGGTGAATAGGGATTTTTTTTTAATTAGAAGTTATCACTGTGAAACTTCTCCAGTTTATTACTGGCATAAACATAAGAAAAAAATGTATTACAAGTTTTGTGTAAATTTATGTTTTAATATGCAAATGAGGCCTTATATACTTAAATATACGCTCATTTGCATACATTTCCAAAAACAAAATCTGAAAATTGGAAAGGTCCAGGTTTAAAATTCTTGGTTCTATTTGTTGACATATTAGATGAAAGGGCTTTTACAGAGGGGATTCTGGATATCTTATTTTGTGATTTAGTAAATTAGAGAATACTGACAATAGCCTTAAAAAACCTATTTTCGCCATGTTTTTTTGAGTAAAAGGACCTATAACACAGGATAGGAATGATATATCAACAAATCCCTCTGTAAAAGCCTTCAGAATATAGTTAAGTATAAGTCTGGAAAAGTTGGTGCTTATAGGTGCTACTGAAGTGGATATATCTGACTCTGAGTGTGAGAAAAAACTCATTTTGAGAAAACGGCCTTTAAAGTTTTATATTGTATAATTTCATACATTTCTGTTGAAACCCCCAACTTACAAACAAAATATATATTCAGTTTATTAATATCAGTATTATGTAATATTTAAAACACATGGAAATTGATAAATGAATAAATTATTAATAACAATAGCCTTAAGCTGAAGAAAACTACCTTAACAAACACACATAACAGTCACAAAAACTCATTTTGAGAAAACGGCCTTTAAAGTTTTATATTGTATAATTTCATACATTTCTATTGAAACCCCCAACCTACAAACAAAATATATATTCAGTTTATTAATATCAGTATTATATAATATTTAAAACACATGGAAATTGATAAATTAATAAATTATTAATAACAATAGTCTTAAGCTGAAGAGAACTACCTTAACAAACGCACATTAACAGTCACAAAAACTGCAAACAAACTGTGTCTGTTTGTTGTATGTCCATCTATAACTAAATTAATCTAATAAACAGCTCCCTGTCTGTTTACAGCCTAAATGTCCATGCCTGCACCATATGTAGGCCCCTCTTCGATCTCCTGTCGGTGTCTTTTCACCTTTTTGGCTGAGCTTACGCTTTGGCGCCTGCGTTTCACACGGGTGGACTGAAAAATGTTCGCTTTTGAAAGTCTAACCATGTCAGTGTAACTGCATGTATTTACACTGATAACTGTACACTGAAGCCACAACTTATCCATGACAGCCAGCATGGCAGAGGCACCTTCATTAAAAGTGGCAATAGCCATACTGGCTGCAGCCTCAACCCTGCTTTTCCCCACAAATACTGTTTTCGGACATCGGGCCCATATGACAGAGTTGAGGCACTCATTTGCATTTTGAGTGCCTCCATGCTGCATGCGCTGTAGCAGACTGTCACTGGACATTCGGTGGTACACAGGGATAAGCTTCTTTCCCACTTCACGTGACAGAAAGTTTTTAGTGTGATGCTTGTGGGACTCTGGTGTTTCTCCATTCTCCTCTGCTCTCCTGTACCAACACCACAATGGACTGCACCTCGTATGTAATGGATTGTCATCACTAGACATGTTGTGAAGGAGACCTGCCCAGATCTCAGCTTTCATTTTATCTATGGAGCCCTGGTTATTAATAATAGCCCCCCTGTAAAAATTTTGCAAGGCTTTACATTTAGGGGCAGTCAGCTTGCCCAGACCCTTGCCCCCTAATTGACCTAATTTACTTAGTTTCCTAAGTGCTGTACCCATGCGCTTATGGGCATGATTTATGCACTCCAATTTCACAATTTCATGTCCAGGGTATGGGTTGAGGGCAACCACCTCCTTAAATGCAGCACTATCTCCATCTGACAGCATCTCAGTATATCGCACCTGGTGACGACTGACTGACCTGGCCCACATCCTCTTAGCTGCCTCCTGCTCCATTGCTTTACTTGAGCCTGCAAAATTTTTAGCACAGTCAGTGTGTGCCTCCCTCCAGCTTTCAAATTCCTGGTCTGTTATTTTTCCTTCTCGCTTGGCACTATTCTTTAAGGCACATGCATGACAGTAGGAGGACAAGACCTCAAAGTCTATTACTAGACCTGTAAGGACGTCAATGCACACACCGATGCCATAATTTGATGTGAAACCTCTTTTATGCCAGGTTCCATCAAAAACACGCTGATGTTTATAACTGCATCTTCATCCTCCATCAGTAACCTTGCCACATCTGCATCAACCTCAGCATAAGCCTGCCTGATCTGCTCCCTGGCCCTGTGCAATGACCCCAAGCCTCTCTCAATTTCTGCAACTACAGTGAAACAAATACTGTATAAATAAATGTTGATTTAATCAGGTTTTATTCATAGTGCACATATAACTTAACTTATTTTGTAAAAGACAGTGGATTCTTATCTGATTATCTGATTATGATATGATTATGTTATGTGTGTGTGTGTGCGTGAAAGTAAATCTGTCCAACAAAATATACTGAATATCATAACATTTATTTGTTAATATTGTATGTATAAATATGTTTACATTTTTATGATATAATGTGCATTATGAGGGGAATAAATGTAATGCCACTCTCACTTCTGACACTATCACAAGACAAAAGCATTTGGACACTACACTGCTTGGTTTTCTGGCTCAACCTTTTTCATACCTGTCACTTTTCTGTTGTGTTTCTGATAAGTCTTAAGGTGAAGGGAAGGTATCCCCAACACCTTGCTGATTTTTTTGAGAGCTGCATACCCCATTCCTAATTCATGTGCTAAGAGCACCATCCGCACATTCACATCAAATGCAACGTCGTTCCTGGACTCGTCTTGCAGACGCGTAGATGTGTAAACACTTCTGCAGTACCTTTCTCTCTCACACAGACTACACTCCAGCAACACACTGCTACAGAACCCATGATTCTGTGGATCGATGTTAATTTTCAGCCCTGATCCGGCACAGTTAGGACAACACAAACCACTAACTAATTCATTCAATCGTGCGACGTGAATTATGAGCCATTCCTGTGTGGCGCGGCTGTCATTCCCTTCAACAGACTCTCTCTTTCCCTTTCCAAACGAAAGCTTACGCGATGAGGCACTGGCTGATGGGGTTTCATCGTCTAATGTGTTGTTTACTTTCGTTTTAATAGCTCTTGCAAGTGACAGCTGTTGCCGTCTTTTCTGTGAAACTTTATGAGCTGATTTCGGTGTTGTCGGCATTTTCTCTCAGGCGCAGAATAAACAAGGAAGCGTGACGCCTGAGCACCAATCACGTAGTCGGAAATTCACATTGACCAATCAGATGTGGTTTTCGGCTGTAGATTCCCCGGCAAACTTTCGCGGTTGGTTATTTCTACAAAGGAAATGCCCATATTTGGATTAGACAGCGCTGTTAATGAGACTGAGAGCTTTACAATGATACCAGGCATGACATGTTTCTGTGAATGGAGACGGCACGGGAGCTCGCGTTAGAATGCTAACTTTTGGTGATTCCCGATAGAAATCTAAAGGCGCATGTTGACAAAATATAATGAAATAATCACCTTAATGTGTAATGTTGACATATTTTTTATTTTGACATGAAAGCTTACATGTTAAGGGAGCAAACTGGCCCAAAATCTCAAAATTGACCACTGCATGAAAAAACGATGTTTTCACCTGCCGTGTCTCGCCTTAAGTTACGTTGAGATTCGCCTGTTCTTCGGAGGTCTTTTAAATAAATGAGATTTATATAAGAAGGAGGAAACAATGGAGTTTGAGACTCACCGTATGTCATTTCCATGTACTGAAATCTTGTTATTTAACTATGCCAAGGTAAATTCAATTTTTAATTCTAGGGCACCTTTAATATTTCTCTTGTGGTCCATATACTGTTCGTAGTGAAAAAAAAGAGAAGTACTTCGTGTTAATCAAGTAGTTTTTGAAATAAAGCTGCTTTTCATTAACTGATTATCAGTGTTCGGACACGTTATAGACTGTTAATAATTTTAATTTTAGGCCTATTTGTTGTATAAATGTCTTTAAACAATTTTCAGTGAGGAGTAAGCTAATCTATCAAATCTTTTATTATCCTCGCAGTGCGTCAGATATGCGGTGATGATGCACTTTGAAATTAGCATATTGAATTGTAGGCTAATATCAATTTAATATTGTCACGGTTCGCAGATCCACTGTGTCATTCTGTTGTCTGTGTGTGGGTTGTGGGGTGTGTCACCTGATTGTTCTGTGTGGGCGTCGCCGCTGATTACTGATCAGCGGCAGCTGTGGGTTATTAGATCTTGCCTATTTAACGCCTTGTCTTTCGTCTCATGTTTGTCAGATCGTTGTTTTGGAGTCCTGGTGTTGTCTCGTGTTTCCGTGTTTCTTGTTTCCTGGAGTTGGAGTTATCGTTGCCGTTTCCTGTCTGTTCCCCTGGATACTCGTTCTGGATTTACCTTGCTCATCTCATCTCACGGATTCTCACCACGGAGCACCACTCACCACGGACACCATCGCCCATCCAGTCCCTGTGTTACCATCTCTCCTGCTGTCTGTGTTGTGACTGTATGTGTATACATATCTGACTACCTGGCGTGAAGCACTATTAAAGTGATAACTTGCTATTGCATCCAGTCTTCTTTTCACGTGACAGAACGATCTGACCATCTACCATGGATGCAGCGAGTTCAGCAGCTTTCACGGAGTTCATCAGTCACGCTGTTAATCGTATGGACCAGCAGCAGGAGAATCTTTCATCCACCGGACGCGCCGTCCAGGCGCTGGTAACACAGGTGTCCGAGCTCTCCCAGCAGCTACAACAACTTCGCGCTCCCACTGCGCCAGCCCCACCGTCCGTTCCCCCACCATCACCCGCACAAAGAGACCTGTCGGAGCCCCGCCTTCCCGTTCCTCAGAACTATGCCGGTGAGCCAGAATTTTGTCGAGCGTTTTTGAATAAATGTTCTCTCCATTTCACCCTGCAGCCACGCACCTTTGAGAGGGAGGAGTCCAAGGTGGCGTTTGTACTGACCCTGCTCACCGGGAAGGCGGCGCTATGGGGAACGGCGGTTTGGGAAAACCAGGACCCGTGCTGCTCCTCGTTCACGGCACTTGCCGCCGAGATGAGGAGGGTGTTCGACCGTGCGGTTGCGGGAAAGGAGGCCGCCCGCAAACTCACCGCTCTCAAGCAGGGCAACCGCACGGTCGCTGACTATGCCATCGAGTTCCGCACCCTCGCGGCAGAGTGTCGGTGGAACGAGGAGGCGCAGTGGGACGTGTTCCTGCATGGGCTGGCTGATCGTATCCACCGAGAGATATACACGTTGGACCTTCCAGAGACATTCAACGGGCTTGTTGAGCTGGCGCTTCGAGTTGATTCTCGCCTCCGACGAGTGGAGTCCCTAGTGGAATCCGGAGAGAGACACAGCGGTCTTCCTGTCAGCCCGGTGGATGCGGTTAGCCCAGTACCCGATCCTGAGCCCATGCAGGTAGGGAGAGCTCGGCTTTCTCGGGAGGAGCGGGAGCGGCGGAGGTCCCTTGGTCTTTGCTTATACTGCGGGACATCGGGACACATCATCAGGAACTGCCCGGTAAAAGACCAAGCCCGATAGTAAACTCGAGGCTACTATCGGGCGGGATCTCCGCCGAGAAGTCCTCGCCATCGACCCTCCTCCCGGTTAGACTGAGATGGGCTACACACGACATCACCTGTAGCGCACTCTTGGATTCTGGGGCGGAAGGCAGTTTCATGGACATCACGTTTGCACGACAACATGGAATTCCTACATCATCCCTTGAGCACTCCATTTCAGTCAACGCACTCAATGGACAGTCTCTTTCCAGTCTCTCCCACACTACGGATTACATCACCCTCGTCACTTCCGGTAACCATTCAGAAGAAGCACAGTTCCTCCTCATGGACACCCCACACACACCTGTCGTTCTTGGACACCCCTGGCTCACCAAACACAACCCTCGCATCGACTGGCAACTCGGAACTATCACTGAATGGAGCACCCAGTGTCACAAGTCTTGTCTATTGTCTGCTTGTCCCACGGTGTCTGTTTCTGTTTTGCAGGATGAGGCGGTGGATCGGTCTAACGTGCCTAAGGAGTACCTTGACCTGAAGGAGGTGTTCAGTAAGTCCCGAGCTGCTTCTCTCCCTCCGCATCGTCCCTACGATTGTGCAATAGACTTAGTTCCGGGTAAGTCTCCGCCTAAAGGCAAGTTGTACTCTCTATCTGTTCCCGAGAGGGAGGCCATGGAGAAATATATTTCTGATTCTCTGGCAGCCAAGTTCATCCGCCCTTCCTCATCTCCAGCGGGGGCGGGGTTCTTTTTTGTGGGGAAGAAGGACGGGTCTTTGCGACCTTGTATTGATTACCGGGAGCTGAACAACATCACGGTAAAGAATACTTATCCTTTGCCGTTGATGTCTTCAGCCTTCGAGAGGTTGCAAGGAGTGTCCATTTTCACTAAATTGGACTTAAGAAACGCATATCATTTGGTCCGCATCAGGGAGGGGGATGAGTGGAAGACCGCTTTTAACACCCCTAGAGGGCACTTTGAATACTTGGTCATGCCCTTCGGGCTGTCCAACTCGCCCGCGGTCTTCCAGGCACTCGTCAATGACGTGTTGAGAGACATGGTTGACCAGTTCATATATGTCTACCTGGACGACATATTGATTTTTTCATCGTCTCTCCAGGAGCATGTTCAACACGTCAGACGAGTGCTTCAGCGGCTGCTAGAGAATGGGCTTTTTGTCAAGGCGGAGAAATGCGAATTTCATGCACAATCTGTTTCTTTCCTAGGGTACATCGTCTCATCTGAGGGAATTCGCATGGATCCTGACAAGGTTAAGGCTGTGGTGGATTGGCCAAGTCCAGATTCCCGTAAGGCCCTACAGCGGTTTCTGGGGTTCGCCAATTTTTACCGGCGTTTTATTCGCAATTTCAGCCAACTAGCCGCACCTCTGACCGCTTTGACCTCCTCCAGAACGACCTTCAGGTGGTCAGATGCAGCCGAGGCTGCATTTGCCAAACTGAAGGGCCGCTTCGTTTCGGCCCCTATTCTGATAGCCCCTGATCCTTCGCGTCAGTTCGTGGTGGAGGTCGACGCGTCAGAGGTGGGGGTAGGTGCAGTTCTCTCCCAGCGTTCTCCCTCAGATAACAAGATGCACCCTTGCGCGTATTATTCTCATCGTTTGTCTCCCGCTGAACGCAATTATGATATTGGTAACAGAGAGTTGTTGGCAGTCAAATTAGCGTTGGAAGAGTGGCGTCACTGGTTAGAGGGTTCAGGGGTACCCTTTATCGTTTGGACTGATCATAAGAATTTAGAGTATATACGATCGGCTAAAAGACTCAATTCCAGGCAGGCTCGGTGGGCACTTTTTTTCGGTCGTTTTGATTTTACTCTATCGTACCGCCCGGGCTCCAAGAACATCAAGCCCGATTCTCTTTCTCGCATTTTTGATCCCTCCGAACGCCCCTCTACTCCCGAGTGTATTCTTCCCGAGACATTAGTGGTCTCCACTCTTACATGGGAGATCGAATCGAAGGTCCTGGCGGCCTTAGAAGGGGTAACGCCTCCGCCCGCATGCCCACCGAACCGTTTGTTTGTGCCGGATGAGTTAAGGTCCTGCGTCATCAAGTGGGGTCATTGTTCTAACGTGGCTTGCCATCCAGGGGTCAATCGAACCAGATTTTTGGTCAAGCAACGATTCTGGTGGCCAGGTATGGCTCGCGACATTCGCGATTTTGTTTTGGCTTGCTCGGTCTGTGCTACTGGTAAGACTTCCAACCGACCTCCAGATGGGTTACTCCAACCGCTGTCTGTCCCTTCGAGACCCTGGTCCCATATCGCGCTAGATTTTGTGACCGCCCTCCCACCCTCCCAAGGGTACACGGTTGTTTTGACCGTTGTGGACCGGTTCTCGAAGGTGACCCATTTTATACCCTTGGCCAAATTACCCTCTGCTAAGGAGACAGCGGTTACTGTCATTGATCATGTCTTCCGGCTACATGGCCTCCCGGTGGATGTGGTTTCTGACAGGGGTCCCCAATTTGTGTCCAAATTCTGGCAAGAGTTTTGTAAGTTACTGGGGGCGACGGTTAGTCTTTCTTCTGGGTTCCATCCCCAGACCAATGGTCAGACCGAGAGAGCCAACCAGGATTTAGAGCGAATGTTGCGATGTTTGGCGTCCAAGAATCCTTCCTCCTGGAGCCAACAACTCTCTATGATTGAGTACGCTCACAACTCGTTACCAGTGTCTTCTACGGGCCTGTCTCCGTTTGAATGTAGCCTAGGTTACCAGCCACCTGTGTTTCCCAGTCTGGAGTCCGAAGTTGCGGTTCCCTCTGCCCACGCCTTTGTCCAGAGGTGCCATCGCACTTGGAACAGAGCCCGCGAGACTCTGTTGCAAGTGAGGGCGCGCACCAAGGCTAAGACCGATCGCCACCGGTCAAAGCCACCCGTATACGTCGTTGGTCAAAAAGTGTGGCTTTCCACTAAGAACATTCCGCTCCGCTCCGTGGCTAATAAGCTTGCTCCCAAATTCATTGGCCCGTTTACTGTCACTAAGATCATTAGTCCAGTGGCAGTCCGCCTCAAATTGCCTCCGGCGTACAGGAGGATTCATCCCGCCTTCCATGTGTCCAAAATCAAACCAGTTTTTCATTCACCACTTAATCCGCCTGCTCCGGTTCCTCCACCGCCGCGTCTCGTAGACGGGGAACCAACTTATTCGGTTAATCGTATTCTGGACTCGAGGCGGAGGGGACGCGGATTCCAGTACTTGGTGGACTGGGAAGGTTACGGTCCGGAGGAGAGGAGTTGGGTACCTGCGAGGGACATTCTGGATCACTCCCTTATTGATGATTACAATCAACAGGTAAGGAGTGGTGGGAACGCCGAGAGGCGTTCCTAGGAGGAGGGGTACTGTCACGGTTCGCAGATCCACTGTGTCATTCTGTTGTCTGTGTGTGGGTTGTGGGGTGTGTCACCTGATTGTTCTGTGTGGGCGTCGCCGCTGATTACTGATCAGCGGCAGCTGTGGGTTATTAGATCTTGCCTATTTAACGCCTTGTCTTTCGTCTCATGTTTGTCAGATCGTTGTTTTGGAGTCCTGGTGTTGTCTCGTGTTTCCGTGTTTCTTGTTTCCTGGAGTTGGAGTTATCGTTGCCGTTTCCTGTCTGTTCCCCTGGATACTCGTTCTGGATTTACCTTGCTCATCTCATCTCACGGATTCTCACCACGGAGCACCACTCACCACGGACACCATCGCCCATCCAGTCCCTGTGTTACCATCTCTCCTGCTGTCTGTGTTGTGACTGTATGTGTATACATATCGGACTACCTGGCGTGAAGCACTATTAAAGTGATAACTTGCTATTGCATCCAGTCTTCTTTTCACGTGACAAATATGATTTGCATGATTCGATTTGATTTCTATTTTGATTTGATATCGATTATTTTGGATGTAGTATATCAGTTACTGTACATGGCAAATTTTCTAGAGGAAAAAAAATCTCTCAACTAATGCTGTAAACTACACATAGGAGTCAGTTGGTACTACTATAATAATATTGAAGTTTAAATTAACTTATTTATATACAAACACTAAAATTACACTCAGTTATGTTTCTTTTTATAATAAATAAAGTTTAGAATTTCATAATCATGAGTTAAGTAGTATCACAAAAGTAACAGAGTGCAATACATGAGTGCTGTTTTTGTCTCAAATATGAGTGCAAAGTGCAAAATGCAAATGCAATACTGATTTTATACAAGAGTTCAGTAAGTTTATATTGTGTTATTTAGACAAAATATTTTCTATTTTGTTCAATTTTGCCAATGAGAATATAAAGACAAAGCAGAACTGTTCGTCTCCAAGCAATTCACAGCAGTGTTTCATTTCTGAATCTGCGTTTTGAACGAACCGAGTAAAATCAATGATTCAGCGGACCATTCTTAAAAGACTTGAAGTGGCCGGTGTGACATCAAAGAAAGTGATAGATACGCTTACCAATTGCTTGTTATCCACTTGGACATTGATGTCATTTTAAGACACTGTTTTTCATTTTCTTTTTTATGTTTTCTGTTCTGCGCCCCAGAACACTTCCCTCCTCTGTCCATTTTGGAAATGTGACTGTCTGTAACAGAGCAACGGCTCTTGTAGGGTAGACCAGGTACAGTTGGTACACTTTTTTGCTTTCACCGTTACCACACCAAAACTAGGGACTGAAAAGAAGTGAAAAGAAGTGATTTTTCATATGACTTTTCCTTTACTTGTGTACTAACATATTATTATTTATTAACATCTGTTACAACAGAGACACGGAGGCAGACGTAAAAGCAACACAGGTAGGTTTATTGTTGAAACAGCAGAGCAAATGGATATGGAGGAGTGATAAAGCAGTTCTTGAATGAACAGTACCCCCCCTCCCACGGCCCGCTCCTGAGGGCCGAGGACCCCGACGTCGTGGTGGTCGTCCTCTAGGGCATGGGGCAGGTTTGTCCGGGTGGTTGGTGTGGAAAGTCTGTAACAGATTAGGATCAAGGATATCATTCTTGGGGACCCATGAGCGTTCCTCGGGGCCGTAGCCCTCCCAGTCAACCAGGTACTCCAGTTGACCGACCACGGCGCTGGGAATCCAGAATCTCGTGAACCACGTATGCAGTGCCATCATCCAGGATGAGTGGAAGGGGGGGCTCAACGGCTGCCACGTCAGGTTCTGTGGAGGGAAGAACAGAAGGGTGGTGAGGCTTTAGCAGTGATATGTGGAATGTGGGATGAATTCTACTATACTGTGCTGGAAGTTGGAGACGATAAGTGACGGGGTTGATCTGTCGGATGATGGTGAACGGGCCAATGAAGCGGGGACTCAGCTTCTTGCAGGGCAGACGCATCCTGATGTCCCTGGTGGACAGCCAGACCTTCTGCCCCGGTTGGTAGACTGGAGCGTCGGAGCGCCGAAGGTCGGCTGTCATTTTGCATCTGCGCAGGGCTCTCTGCAGTTGGTGGTGAGCCGAGTCCCAAACCCTCTCGCTCTCCCGGAACCAGTAGTCGACTGCCGGAACGTTGGAGGGTTCCCCATCCCAGGGGAACAGTGGGCGTTGGTAGCCGAGTACGCACTGAAACGGTGTTAATCCAGTTGTGGCTTGACGGAGGGAGTTTTGTGCGTACTCGGCCCAACCCAGGTACTGGTTCCAGGAGTTCTGGTGGCCGTGACAGAAGGTACGCAGGAAGCGGCCTATCTCCTGGATCTTCCGTTCCGTCTGCCCGTTCGACTGAGGATGGTATCCGGATGACAGGCTGACGGTCACACCCAGGAGGGAGAAGAACGCCTTCCAGACGTGGGAGATAAATTGGGGTCCTCTGTCGGAGACGATGTCTTTGGGTATTCCATAATGACGAAAGACATGGTTGAACATCAGTTCTGCAGTGGTCATGGCGGTAGGTAGACCCTCCAGGGGGAATCAGATGGCAGGATTTTGAGAAGCGATCTACCACTACCAGGATGCAAGTGTGACCATCATCATATTCGTAGTGGCCGGTGGGCGTGACGAAGGCGGTCTTCCACTCGTCCCCCTCACGTATCCGGATGAGGTTATACGCGCTGCGGAGGTCCAACTTAGTGAACACAGTGGCACCGCGGAGATGTTCCAGGGCTGCTGGGACGAGGGGAAGTGGGTAGCGGAACTTGACTGTAATTTTGTTCAGGGCACGGTAATCGATGCAGGGCCGCAAGCCTCCGTCCTTCTTAGCCACAAAGAAGAAACTTGAAGCAGCAGGGGAAGTAGACAGGCGGATGTAACCTTGACTAAGGGCCTCTTTGATGTATTCCTCCATGGCCTTCTCCTCCGGTAATGACAGGGGGTAGATGCGTCCCCTGGGCACTGGCTCACCCGGTAACAGATCAATGGCACAGTCCCATGGCCGGTGTGGAGGTAGCTTGGAGGCGCGTTGCGGGCCGAAGACGTCACTGAAGGGGGCGTAGTCTGGGGGAACATCCACGGAGCGCTTCTCTACAGGACTTTCGATGGACGTGGCATTGATGGAGAGAGTCTTGAAGAGTGGAGAACCACGTCAGCGGTGGACTCCTCCAGAACCAGCAGATGAATGTTTTCTGTATGAAGAATTCCCACACGAAGTTGAAGTGGTCCCACACAGTGACGGATGGTCTTACGGCTCAGGGGTTTGCCCGTGATGGAGTCGATTTTATAGTTAGTCGGAGACGGGGACGTCTTGAGCTTGAGTTGTTGACAGAGGGCGCCGGAGATGAAGTTTCCTGCTGACGAGGAGCGCCACCACTGGAACAGAGGCATTTGCAGCAGTAAGGTTTACAATAGTAGTGAGTGGTTTCATTTTTTGAATGGAGGGAATTATCGCACTCACCACGGGCCGAGGAGGACGGGTTGGGCATGCAGAGATGACATGCCCCGGAGATCCACAATTCAAGCATAAATTCAGGGTCAGCCTTCTCTATCTTTCTGTTGTTGTGAGACGTGAATGGTCAATTTGCATGGGTTCGCTGGCTGGTTCTGGAGAGCTGACGGGTTCGGACCGATGGAGGAGGATGTTGGAGAGTGACTGGCCCTGGTGCTCGAGCAGACACGACTGCATACGAGAACCCACGCGGATGGCGAGTTGGATGAAGCGTTCGAGTCCTATGGAGTCCTCGTATGCAGCGAGATGCAGCCACACATTAGGCTCCAGACCTTGACGAAAGGTGGTGATGAGGGCTTGTTCATTCCATCCGCTGGTGGCGGCTAGCGTTCTAAACTGCAAGGCATATTTGTTAACAGAGTTATTTCCTTGTTTTAGATTATAAAATTTCTCACCAGTCGATGAATCCGATAGAGGTTTTCCGAAGACCTCACAGAAGTGAGAGACGAACGCCGGATATGATTTCACCACAGAGCCTTTCTGAGTCCACAGAGAATCCGCCCATTGGAGGGCCTTACCTTGCAGTTGTGAGATGATGAACGCGATTTTAGCCGTGTCGGTAGGGTAGAGGTGCGGCTGCATCTCCAGGACCAGTTCGCATTGGAGAAGAAATCCGCTGCATTCCTCCGCCGATCCTGAGTAGGGTGCCGGTTTGGCCATGGGACTGGCGGTGAACGCTGGAGAAGGAGCGGTGATGGTGGGTGCGGAAGCTGCAGCGTTGGTGGAAGACTGTGAGGAGGGTTGTGGGGTGAGTGCTCGGCGCAATGCGTCCACAAGCTCTTGGAAAGGGTCGTTGGTGCTCATGCTGTTGACGGTTGTTAGGGTCCGGTCTTCTGTTACAACAGAGACACGGAGGCAGACATAAAAGCAACACAAGTAGGTTTATTGTTGAAACAGCAGAGCAAATGGATATGGAGGAGTGATAAAGCAGTTCTTGAATGGTGAAGAGAATGTGATACTGTCCTTATGGTGTGTTTCAGATGCAGATGGAGATCGGCGTTGGAGGATGATGGCGGAGACACTCACACACACAGGCAGGTAGGCACACGAGGAGAACAGGAGACGAAGGAGATGGAGGAGACGACTGGAACAGGTAAGTATGGCGTTTGGAGTCCTTAAGGTAAGCATACATAGGTAGTAGTGCAAACGAGACCGGACAAAGACTGTGTGTGAGTGTGGTGGTTATATGGTGGTGGTGATTGCAGTGCTGATGAGCTTCAGGTGGCGGTGATCAGTAAGCTGGTGATTGGGTGCGTGGGTAAGGCAGTGAGGTGGAACCTGACGTGTCTGTGACAACATCCATAAGTAGGTCATATGTTTCACAATTAGCTCATAAACACAAGAAGCTTTTTTTGTTACAACTGTACCCATGTCGGGTACAGTCGGGTACAGTTGGAACAGTACCCTAGTACAGTTGAGACACCCATCCGGAATGCTGTAAAATCTGCCTGACCAATTTATTTCAAATGTAAAATACTTTTAAAAATGAGAATTCAACAGTTTTTGTTTCTATTCAGTATTTTATTTGATTATTTGTTTAGTTAAAAGTAGTTCATTTGTAAAACATTGTACAGTAATGGCAAACAGCGATACAATATTTAATTTCAGTTCATAATTTTAATATTAACAGTTGAAAAGTTGAGTAACAGTAAAAAAACATTGCACTATTGCAAACAGCAATAATAAAACAGATGAAATCTATTAATTTGTGATCTTACATTGTGCAACTAAACTGCGATTCTAATTTGATACAATGTGTCTCAATTGTACCCCGCTGACCACCTCGAACATTTCTCTAGATTTTACGAAGACCTTGCATGACACAAAGTCATGCAATATGTCAGTGTTTAGAGCACAGAATAAGGTTTACGAAAATGTAAGTCAACTTGGTAGCACTTTATTTTACAGTATGTGTACTTTCCTGGTACATATATAGTAATTATGTTGTACATACAGGTAAAAGAGTGGTAACACAAGGTACTTACCTGACATGTACTGTATGTACATGGGAACTAATAAGAAACACTGCTGTACTTTCCAATGGTACATACATGGTAACTACTTTGTACCTATAGACAAGTGTCGGGTAATAACAGGTGCTTACTTATAGTGTCTGTATATGGTAACTAACAGACACATTACTGTACTTACTAATAATATGTACATGGTGAATATTTTGTACTTACAGACAAGTGTGGGTAATAACAGGCACTTACTGTATGTGTGGTAACTAGTAAGACACATTACTGTACTTACTAGTGGTATATACATGGTAACTATGTTGTACTTATGGACAATTGTCAGTAATAACAGACACTTACTAGTGGTATATACATGGTAACTATGTTGTACTCACAGACAAGTGTGGACACAAATAACAGACACTTACTTAACTACTGTGAAACAAATGTGCTTACCAAAATGATACACTGCAGTAACTATACAGCACTTCATAGTGTTAATACTTATCAAGTAGTCCTTTTAAGCAAGGCTTTTGACACATGACAACTGAGTATACCAAGTACAGTAGTGTTACTGATCTGTATGTATGTCATCAAAATACCCCTATTAAGTGAATTATTGTCCTGTAAAGATTAGGCAAGTTGAACCGCAAAAGTATATTATCCAGTACTCAAGAAGTATCTTGTACCATGCTTATACCTCACCCTAAGTAATGTGTAATTTATGCATTAACTAACTGGTATATTCACTAGTACGTTCATAATAAGTACATGGAAATAGGACTGTAAAATAAAGTGAACCCTTGTACATAAACATTACATAGGAATTACCAGCTCTTACCAGGTGTAACTTACGCATTAACTAACTGGTATATTCTCTAGTAAGTTCATAATAAGTACATGGAAATAGGACTGTAAAATAAAGTGAACCCTTGTACATAAACATTACAAAGGAATTACCAGCTCTTACCAGGTGTAACTTATGCATTAACTTACTCGTATATTCTCTAGTAAGTTCATAATAAGTACATGGAAATAGGACTGTAAAATAAAGTGAACCCTTGTACATAAACCGTACATAGGAATTACCAGCTCTTACCAGGTGTAACTTACGCATTAACTAACTGGTATATTCTCTAGTAAGTTCATAATAAGTACATGGAAATAGGACTGTAAAATAAAGTGAACCCTTGTACATAAACATTACAAAGGAATTACCAGCTCTTACCAGGTGTAACTTATGCATTAACTTACTCGTATATTCTCTAGTAAGTTCATAATAAGTACATGGAAATAGGACTGTAAAATAAAGTGAACCCTTGTACATAAACCTTACATAGGAATTACCAGCTCTTACCAGGTGTAACTTACGCATTAACTAACTGGTATATTCTCTAGTAAGTTCATAATAAGTACATGGAAATAGGACTGTAAAATAAAGTGAACCCTTGTACATAAACATTACAAAGGAATTACCAGCTCTTACCAGGTGTAACTTACGCATTAACTTACTCATATATTCTCTAGTAAGTTCATAATAAGTACATGGATATAGGACTGTAAAATAAAGTGAACCCTTGTACATAAACCTTACATAGGAATTACCAGCTCTTACCAGGTGTAACTTACGCATTAACTAACTGGTATATTCTCTAGTAAGTTCATAATAAGTACATGGAAATAGGACTGTAAAATAAAGTGAACCCTTGTACATAAACATTACAAAGGAATTACCAGCTCTTACCAGGTGTAACTTACGCATTAACTAACTGGTATATTCACTAGTACGTTTATAATAAGTACATGGAAATAGGACTGTAAAATAAAGTGAAGCCAGTGCTGAAGCGGTCTCATATGGAGCAATCCGAGCGGCGTGACCGCGGCTGCGGATGCCATATGCCCCAGGAGCCTCTGAAATTGTTTCAGTGGGACCGCTGTTTTCCGCGAGAATGAATTCAGGCAGTTCAGCACTGACTGTGCACGCTCGTTGGTGAGACGTGCTGTCATGTTGACCGAGTCCAGCTCCACACCGAGAAAAGAGATGCTCTGCACGGGGCAGAGCTTGCTCTTTTCCCAGTTGACCCGAAGCCCCAACTGGCTGAGGTGACTGAGCACCAGGTCCCTGTGTTCGCACAACTGCTCTCGGGACTGGGCCAGAATGAGCCAGTCGTCGAGGTAGTTGAGGATGCGAAAGCCCTCTTCCCTGAGCGGGGCAAGGGCCCCCTCTACGACTTTGGTAAAGACGCGAGGAGACAGGGACAGCCCGAAGGGTAGGACCTTGTACTAATATGCCCACCCCTCGAACGCAAACCGTAGAAACGGTCTGTGTCGAGGAAGGATTGAAGTAAGGGCTGTAAAACCCAGACTTCATCTCGGCTTGAGGGACAGGCTCTATTGCGTCCTTCGCCAAAAGAACCGCAATCTCCGCCCGCAGGACAGAGGTGTTGGGACCTGTCACCGAGGTGAACAGAACGCTGCTGAACCTGGGGGGACGCCTGGCGAACTGAATCGCGTAGCCGAGTCTGATTGTCCGAATGAGCCAACGGGACGGGTTGGGAAGGCGTAGCCACGCCCCCAAGCTCCGTACGAGTGGAACCATCCGGACAACAGAAGTACCCACGGGGGGGCAGCATGGAGCACTGTGGCCCAACTCGGGAGGCAGTGTGTCCCGAAATCGAGGCTGTGAGTGGGGTCCACTTACATGGCTCCAAGTGGGCAGGGTGGCGTGGGAAGGCAGTGTGTTCCCGGGGCGCCAAGACCCTGCCCGTGGCGAAGGAAAGAGTGGCTGAGAGAGAGGGAGCGAAGGCTCGCTCACCCCCAGCGCAGACCTTCTTATATGACCCAGAGGTTTCGGAAATTGCTCTTTTATTGAAAATGTGGGCCTCGCGGCCAGCGGCGGAACAGAAAGAAAAAACACAGGATTTTTTGCGGTCACCGTCTCCCAAAGCGCAGCTTCCGAAACCTCCGGGTCTCCCGTCTCAGGGCCGCTTCTTCGCCTTCTTTTTCTTTTTGGAAGGCGGTTTGGCGGGCTGGGCGGGGGGCGTGGCCTTCCTGCGGGTGGCTCGAGGAGGATGGGAGGGCTCCGATCTCACAGGAGCCGGAGCCGCAGGAGGACGCCCTCGGCGAGGAGCAGACGAAGGCACGGCCCGAGGAGGATTGGTGGCATCATCACGCCTGGGCAGGATGTGCTTGATGGCCTCCGTCTGCTTCTGCACCGCCGAGAACTGCTGGGCGAAGTCCTCGACGGTGTCGCCGAAGAGGCCGGCCTGGGAGATGGGGGCGTCAAGAAAGCGAGCTTTGTCGACCTCCCTCATCTCAGCCAGGTCCAACCAAAGATGCCGTTCCTGGACCACCAGGGTGGACATCGTTTGACCCAGGACGCGCGCCGTGACCTTCGTCGCCCGGAAGGCGAGGTCGGTCGCCGTGCGTAGCACTTGCAGCAACCCTGGTTCAGCACTACCCTCGTGCAGCTCCTTCAGAGCTTTCGCCTGATGTACCTGCAAGATGGCCATGGCGTGCAGGGCAGAAGCCGCCTGTCCAGCAGCGGAGTAAGCCTTGGCCGCGAGAGCGGCCGTGGTCTTACCTGCTTTGGACGGGAGACGTGGACAATTCCACCAGGTGGCCGCGGACTGCGGGATGTCCACGTACCCCTTGGCGGCTCCTCCATCGAGGGTAGTGAGAGTGGAGGAGGCAGAAGACCGTAGTCTGGCAGTGTGAGGTGCCAACCAGGTCTTCTGGAGCTCCTCATGCACCTCCGGGAAGAACGGCACTGGGGCGGGACGCGGCTGAGCGCTGTGCCCCGACCCCAGAAACCAGTCATCCAACCGCGAGCGCTCGGGACATGGTGGAGGGTTCCACTCGAGCCCGATGCCCGCGGCGGCCCAGGCAAGCATGGCTGTTAGCTCAGAGTCCGCCTCCGACTGAGCAACCATCCCGGAAGCTCGGAGTCATCGTCGCTCGGAGTCATCGTGGGCGGAAGCTCGGAGTCATCGTCGCTCTCTGAACCGTTCAGCCCACTCCCCGATGCAGCGATCGACATCCGATCCTCCTCCGGAGCGCCGAAAGTGACGTGGGGTACCCCCGAAGAGGGCCCCGCGACAGCAGGCGGCAGCTCAACGGCACATGGTGTTGTGGAGGAGTGGGAGGTTCGTGGGGACAGACCCGACGAAGTGGCTCCCACTGTGATCCTCAGATCTCCCAGAGCACTAACCGGGCCAGCGGCCGCTACAGCCGCCGGCGCTGGGGTAGTGACAGAGGGGCCTTTCACTTCCGTGTTAAAGAAGGAGAGACGCGATCTCAACACCAACATGGACATGCCCTCGCAGTGAGGGCATGTACCATCCATGAGCGCTGACTCAGCGTGCGGTCTACCCAGACACGTGAGACAGTGGTCGTGGCCGTCAGAGGAGGTCAGGAAACGACAGCATCCAGAAACACACGGACGAAAAGTTCCTGTTTTTCAGGAACTGTCCTGTAGCAATTATAATTGCTGTTTGCTCTTTTTTGAAGAAATTCACTCTTGAAGAGGTGAATGGAAGATCCGATCTGATCGGCTCCGAAGCAAAAGTATGAATGAAGGTGAGTATGCCGGCCCTATTTATACCCGGATGCCGGGGGAGGGGCCCGGCATGTAAATCTCACAGGCCAATTCCCATTGGCTTGTTTTGTATCCTTGGAGGTGATTGAGCTCCCTGGCGAGACCCCATTACGTCAGTATCGACGTAACGTCGAACGTGACTGACTGAATGGGAACCAAGGATAATCCAACCCAGACGCGGGCACAAGACGACAGTTCATATAATCCACCCAGACGCGGGCACAAGACGATAGTCCAGAAATCCAGGAAACGGGAAGTGAAACACGGAACACACGACACCGGGACAGCCTGCAACGAACTGACAAAGACACCATGTAGACACGCACATTAAATAGCAAACACTGAACAAGACACGGCTGGCAGCACATCACAATCAGACAGGTGGGTGATGCCCACACAATCACTCACTCACCGGCAACACACACCACAACCACACGAGGGCGAGGAAGTGAACCCATGAACCGTGACAATAAACATTACATAGGAATTACTAGCTCTTTAACCTTTGCAATAATAAGCTTAAGCATTTTAAACAATTAGTAAGTACAGTAATGTGTCTTACAAGTTACCATAAATAAGTGCTTGTTATTACCAGTGTTGGGGAAAGTTACTTTTAAAAGTAATGCATTACAATATTGCGTTACTCCCTAAAAAAGTAACTAAATGCGTTACTTCGTTACTTTTTATGAAAAGTAATGCGTTATATTACTTTTGCGTTACTTTTTCTCACCGGGGCTGGGCTTGCTTGTTTGTTTTTTAATAACAACAAAAAAAGTTATATTTTTGGCAAAAAGGCCCTTTCACACCAAAAGTGAAATGAGTAAGCCTCAGGCTGAAGGAAATGCATATTTACACCTGTACAGTAGAGGGCGCAGCTCAAACAAACCTTTCAGCTGTGCTGCCATTCTGGATTAAAGAAGAATAGATACAGGAGAAGGAAGTTCTAGTTCTTATTTCTAAATCTAATCTAAAGTATTTTTGCTTATTAATTGGTTGAATTAGGTATATTGAAGGTCAGCAGTAAAGACATTGGTTAATAATTTAGATTAAATACATAAAGTATATATGTGTAATTTCATATAGTTTATTATTACAGGTTTGCAGAAATTCTGAGATTGCATTTCACTGTTTTTATTCATTTTGAGGAATACTGAATGTTTTCGTGCAACTGAGATGAGTAAATGCATGTTCACATTTAGTCTAAAACTACAATAACCATCATGCTTACACAGCGCACACAACATCCTCTGCACTTTGTTTCTCTCAATATGGGGACAGGAGATCTGTCAGTCATTAACTGTGAAAAGTAACTTGCGTTACTTATTTGAAAAAGTAACTTAGATATTTTGTTGTAAATTGAAAAAGTAATGCGTTACTTTACTAGTTACTTGAAAAAGTAATCTGATTACGTAACTCAAGTTACTTGTAATGCGTTACCCCCAACACTGGTTATTACCCACACTTGTCTGTAAGTACAAAATATTTACCATGTACGTACTATTAGTAAGTACAGTAATGTGTCTGTTAGTTACCATATAGCCTACGGACACTATAAGTAAGCACCTGTTATTACCCAACACTTGTCTATAGGTACAAAGTAGTTACCATGTATGTACCATTGGAAAGTACAGCAGTGTTTCTTATTAGTTCCCATGTACATACATGTCAGGTAAGTACTTTGTGTTACCACTCTTTTACCTGTATGTACAACATAATTACTATATATGTACCAGGAAAGTACACGTACTGTAAAATAAAGTGCTACCGTTAACTTTAACAGTTACCGTTAACTTTAACACTTTCCAATAAATGTTCAATAAATTAATGTTTGCGAATTTTAAGCAACGACACGATATTGACAACCAACTATTGTAAACTTACAACATTTTTCACAGTCGACCAAAATAGGCAAGTATTGTTTTAATGGCATATTTACTTGTGAAGGTCCACTGAATGTCCAATTTAGTGTGATTAACAAGGCTATTGAATACGGATGTCCGAATGTGCGAATATAAAACCAACTTTACCCAAGTTTTAAAGCGCTCGGTGAAGAACATCAAAGATGTCTACGTTTGTCACATCAATGGTATAAAAGTGTGTCAAGACTTTGAACTTAAACATGGGTGGAGCATCTATTTTACTCATATTGCTGTATGCCATCCTTTTATAAACCTCTTTAAGGCTGCTTAACTTCTATTAAGGCTGCTTACCTTCTTCTTTTCCCTCATTCATGTGTTGAGTGCCGCCTTGAAGTAGTGACACTTTGAACAGAGAAATCTATGTAAAGCTCTTTGTCCCCGCCCACCAGTGCCTAAAGCAAGGATAGGATCGAAACGTTAAAGTAACCTGGTTTTTGTTGAATAAGCAAAAGAACAATCGAGCATGAATAATGTGTTTAATACATGAATACTACTAATACAGAGGTTATGCGTCTAAATATATATACAAGAATATACACATATATACAAGAGCGAAAGTAAAGACAGGAAAGAAGAGATGATCAAAGAATGGCAAATTATGACAGTTAACCCTTTTGAGAGCCAGCACAGAAATCAGTTTAAACAAATTTCAGAGAAATTAATACTTGCATATGGTTCAAGTCGATGTGCAGCAGAGTTTTAGTGTGCTTGGCTTGGTTGGTCCTTTCCGAGAGGGTTTCTCCGGCGGGGTTTTCAAACGAGGTTTAACTGACGCATAAAATGACGCGTAAAATGACAGAGAAGGAAGAAGAGAGAGAGTCCAAGGAGATGGTCGTCCCGGAAGGAGCTGAGCGCGTGATGACAGCGCTGTCGCCTGAGGCAGTTCAGGGGCAGTCGAGAGACAATCAGGAGACAAAGGAAAAGTTGCGTGTCGTTGCTTTATAGAAAACCAAGCTAACACACCTCCTGAGTTGGAACGGCCAATAGATGCGTAGCACTATTTGGCTGGCAAAGTTTCTTTGTCTTGTCTCCTGGCTGAATTTGCATAATTTATGAGTATCAGTTTGGGTAGGTTTCCTTCACAGTACCATTAAACAAATAGAACAATGCATTTGACAGCCATGTGATATACATAGGTGAATGAGACGTGGAAAGAGCTTTAAAACTAATTTAAACTTGACATATAAGAAAAACATGAAGACGAAGTTATGGTTTACAGACAAAATTCCATCATTAAAATGAACACTAGCACAAATACAGTCATTTAAACTCTAAAGTCTAAACACTAGGAAGCATACATGCACTTGACATACATGACGGGTACATTTTGGCATAATTATATTTTACACATACAGTCTTCAATGCATGTTTGTGTGTTTTGTGTGTGTCTGTGTGTGTGGTGTGTGTTGGAATGTGATCTGGCACTTAGCCCACATGAGGGGCCCTTTGATGTCCCAAGAGCTAGGAAATGGGGCCCTCTGTTTTACCTCAGACTGTCACGGAATGCACAGACACGAGATGAGATCCATGTGCAGTTTAATGAGGTAAATCCAAGGCATAAACAGTCCACAAAAACAGAAACCAGAAACGAAGTGCATGAAACAGAAAACAACGAACCACAAACAAAGGCAAAAAACACTGAGACTAAATAGACAGAACTAATGAGCAAACACAAAACACCTGAGTGCAATGACATGAGGCTAATAAGTCCAAGAGGTGAATTATGGGAAATGAAGTGAAAACTGGTGAGAAGTAGTCCATGCTGGAATGCCCTCTGGTGGCCAACCAGGGTACTCCAACTGGAGATCATGACACAGAGGGTCCACAAAGATGCCAAAGTCACACTCTGAGACCGTCCGGAGCCGATTCGTGATTTAGATGAGTTCAGGAGGCTAAAGCATTCTGAAAATTCCAAAGTTGATTGACTACACCGGATCTATCCAGATGCTACAGTATACATTTAGCCAAGGCTGAATCACTTCTACCACTAAAAATTGCTTTATAAATAATCTTTCTGATCAGATTCTACTCATTAGCACACCAGATGGCTAGAAGAACTTGATGTTGCAACAGAAACTATAGACCATTGACAGCACTTTAGACATGGTTGCTCCTTTGCACTTAATGAGAAAATAGTCTGATTTCATGATATAACTAGCACACTTGGGCTCCCAAGAGAGCAGCCTGAAAAATGGAGCACAGCCGGAAGAAAACAAAATAAGGTATTTCATATTTTGTGGAATGAAAGTGTTTTTGCATACAGAAAGGCCTTAAAAATGCTATATCTGCTTACTTTTTGACTCTCTTAGAAGAGAACAAACACAACCCTTGGTATTTATTTGATACAGTGGCTAAATGTTTTAATTCATTAATTAAATAAAGATTCAACTTCAGATGTTTCCAAACAGCACAGTAGTGATGACTTTATGAATTTATTTACTTGCAAATTTGATACTATTAGAGAGAAAATTATAACTATGAAACCATCTTCTACAATATCACATCCGACGTTGTATTATAGACGAATATACGGAGAAGAGATTGCGCACTGTGCGCAGCGAGTTGTGTTGACAGAGTTTAGCAATTTGGACATTAGTTTGATCGTAGTATTGGTAAAGTTTAATTGCAATATTGCCAAAATCCCATTATAATCGCATTATAAGAGGGCATGTAAACACACTCGATGGAGTTACCATATTTCCGGCGCACCGTGTGAATGACAGAGAAGTAGGAGTATTCAGCCATGACCGCATCTTTTTTTTATTGTAGTGTAGATTTAGGAGTTTTGTGGGATGCTTTTAGTGATGGATGTTTCCATGGAGATGCATTCTATATACCATGGAATTCTCTGTTTTGGGAGTCACCATTTAACAGGTATGTCATTTTTACTATGGATTTGGTTGCTTATTTAACAGTTAAGTTGTGAGTGAATGCAAGAGACATGCTTTGATTTCCCTTTAAACTGCTGCATGGATGCCTGCCATTCTTGTCCGATGTAGATGACTGTTGCTGCCTGGTGCTTTACTCCTAATTTTGAACTGTCGTATGTCTCAACTTGAATCAAAGCCTTAAGGGGTTGTACTACTGCCGTTTACCCACCTAGCTGTCACCATTTGTGGACTGGGTTGCTGCAGCTGCCGAACGTTGTGCCCCATTGACTGCATAGAACTGGAATTGGGATGGCCAGCTGTAGAAGGATCAGCGACTTTCAGTGTGTTGGTGTCCCTGTATGATTGCAGTGCTCACAGTGAAGTGTTGTGTGCTGTGGTGTGGGGGGTACACGTATGATTGCTGTGTCTTCCTGGATTAGGGAGGTTGATCCCAAATTCAGGGGCCTGTACCATGAAGCCAGATTAGCTGGCTAGCCAGGTAAGATTCAGATTAGTTTGCACCAATCCTGGGTTTTAGGTACCATGAAAGTGACTTGGCTTTTAGCGGTGTTCATCGCCATAGTACCTTACGCTCCACGGCTAACCTGCTCCGGGGCAGGTTATGTTCTGGTTTAGAGATCTCAAACCGAATTTGGACCAATCAGATGTGAGCAAAGTGACACTGACACATCCAACGCAATAAAGTCACTCCCCCAGTTTCTCTTCCTCCAAATTAAAGGTCACTATATAGTAAAAAAAAAAAAAAAAAAAAAAAATCAACAATGAAATTGTCTGGCTTTAATGATAATTACTTAGAATGATTTTATGATTTATATATGATTTATATAATAATTCAATGATATATATTATTATTAATCCATTACACAAGCGATTTTAGTTGAACAGTTATTATTAATTATTTAGTTTCAATGAATATTAATATATACAGATCATGTGTAATATAAATAAGCTGTAAATAAACTTTAAATGTGACTACATGTGACCTGAGTCTCTATCACTATATATTATCAACTAAATAAAGTAACTTTCACAATTTTCACTTGCACTGACAGAGCAAGATCATTTCTTTTATTTTCATCAGTGTAAATGAGTTTAAATTCTTCATTTTCTTCAATCTCTTAATCTTCAGCAAAGGAGTTTTGAATCAATTGGCTCTCTCACAAGAAGTGAATCATTGTTTCTCTCTGTTGCAAGGCTTGTGATTGGCTGTTTGCCACTGATGTCACAGATTCATATGCACGAGCTCCACAAACTCAGGATCAAAGCCTGAGTTGACAGAGAAAGTTGATGTTCAGCATCATGGTACCAACAAAGCCGGATTGGAGTGGTTTGGTTTTGTCAACTCGAAACTAATCCTATAACCCTGAGTTTGTTCAACTACCATCATGGTACAGGCCCCTGGAGTGGTAATGTATATGTGTGTTGACTGTGATTATTCTGTTATTTGAATCTGTGAGGTATTTAAAATGCTACTTCTGAAATGCTATTTAACCCTCAGGGGTCTGAGGATTTTTGGGGCCCTGGAGAAGTTTTGACATGCCCTGACATTTGTGCTTTTTTCAGTTGTTCATAAACATATTAATGACAAAAGTGTCATTACACTGTATTCAGCACAAACTAGGCTACAATAATATGTGAGGAACATGTATGTACATGTTTGTGTTTTTGAAGGAATAATGTTTATGCGTTGTTATTGAAAAAAAAAAAAAAAAAACTTAAGTCACTGAAATAAGGCCAAAAAATATATATTAAATCTGTGTTCACAAGACTTCTTGGTATTGGAGGTTGTAGACTAGAGTTTTTACTTCAAAATTATGTTAAATTTATCCTGCCTACTCATTCATATAAAACAATAGAGAGATTTAAATTTTCTAAGACATTTTTTGTCAAGAAACACAGTATGCGTGGAGGCGTGAATCATCATGAATAATCATGTAATTCACACCTGAGAAGACAAAATAATTGCATAATGAGGTGTAATGACCTGCATATTAATGAGGCCTTTCAGTCAGGTAGGCTGTGAAAAAACCCTCTGTGATCATGCTGATAACAGGATTAATGTCCACTCTTGACAAAAAAAAAAAAAAAACATGATTTTTTTAATCTCATGCATGCACGTATTATTGCACATGATGTGAAGAAAATTTTGTATAGGCCTATGTTAAATTACAGTACCAGTCAAAAGATTGGATGCATTTTTTTAAAAGAAGTCTTGAGTCTCTAACCAAATAATGGTTTTCTATTTTAAAGCTGAGCTCAGTAAGATTTGCGAAGCTCCCCCTACAGGTTCCTTCAGTGAATCACACTGTTGTAAATACTACAAGCGTAGCTCTGGACTACAACGCTCACCAGCGCAGTAGTTTTGCAAATACAGTACAAGAAATCTCGTTGGAGGTGGGTAATTTTCGAAATTGTCTTATAAAGTCATAATATATACATTGTTTTTGAATTATCGTAAAGCATTTTGTCACTCTCGCGTGAACGTGAACATGAGGCGAGATTGTGTCGGGTCGGCGCAGCTCAACTTGCAAGTGCTGTTTTCTGGCGTAGACGTGCCAGAGGGGGTTAGTGCAGGCCTCAAACACACCACTACAAGTCAATTAACCATCATAAGGACTTAGAAAACTATTTATGAAGGTAAAACAGTTACTTAGTTCTGCTTTAATATACTTTAAATTAAATTTATAATGTATTTCTGTGATGCAAAGCATCTGAACATTCCTACCTCTATGGCATTTCATATAGGCTATTATATTTTTATATTATATAGCCTAAATGTTAATGTGCAGTTGACAAACTATACATCATTAAAAAGATCTAAGACTCAAGCTTCACATTTTGACTCTTAAAATCTTATATTGACCGTAATTTCTTAATATGCTTAAAAGCATGCACATTTGGAGAAATATTGATGGATTCTCATATGTTTATGTCAATTTTCTATACAGAGGATTATTATTTATTCAATATTTAATGTCATCACTATGAGCGCTGGATACTGTTTTCAATTCATACTTGCAGCCGGAGGGCGCTCTGTGCAACTTTAGTCCACAAATATCTCAGTAAAAGAAGAGGTATATCATGTGACCTAACAGAGGCCAGAGATCGCTATAACATCCAGATAAACACTTTTCAAGATAATAAATACATGATTGAGACGATGTATACATGTATTGCCTCAGAATTTGCGTCTGAATAGCGCTGGCTCCGTGGGTGTGGCCGCATTAGTGGATAATGAGCTGAATCACGGGCGTCTGACATGTGTCCTTTTCATACAGATTACATAAACAGAATTTTTGTTTTTGATTTGACTTACATGATTTAAAACCTGACATTTCAACGTTTCTTTAGACATAAGTCTAATTTTTTTGGGTTTAGTATTCACTAAGTTACAGTTCATTTTCTGAGAACTATCAGATTGAGAGATCATGCAACGTTAGTTTTCTTTATTTTACAAAAAGCACAACATTTTGTTTTTACTTTGAGTGTACACAAATAAACATATTCCACACAATAAAATGGTGTATAACTCTTAATTGTATGTGCAATATTGGCGGAGTATTTTGAGTCTCTTTCACACTGGTAAGAAAAAAACCGAGGTGGTATCGCCAGCGATACCTCAGACTCCAGAGTGTTAAACTTCTTCTTCTTTGCCAAAATTTAGACTGTATCTCCTCCTAGAGCTTTCAAGCTGCAACCACCAAACTCAGCTCAGACCTTTTGACTGTTCTTAGTGTGCTATATCTTTTCAAAGTGATCCGACTTACAGTTTCCCTAAAAATGACAATCAAAATGTGCTTATACACAAAAATAAATCAAACTTATTTGAAAAGATGAATAGAAAATTCACAAAAAAACAAAACTACAACACAAAATAAAGACTCAAAGCTTTCAGAAACAAAACATGAACACAACTAAGACAAAATCCGTTGGCATGGGTCCAACAACACGACCGTGACTGTGACACGACCTGAGTGTGAACGCACACTCAGACTCAATGAAGTTCAACCTAGAAGGAGAAAGCGGCGATGCCACAGCGAGGATCTACCCTGCAATATGCGCAACAAAAGAAATACAATTTACTTCTAATAATCTACGAAAGGAAATAAAAAAATAAATAAACTGCCACTTACCAAAAGATCACTGCGGGAATGGCCAGATGATTAAATACATATGCCACAGTCGACACTCGTACGCAAAACATTAACTGAAATAAAACACAAATTGCGATTCGCAACACTTCCACGGCTGATGAGCATATAATAAAAATCAAACTCATACCTGGAGGAGGAAAGATGCAGTCACATTCATCAGCCGAACAAGGCAGCTGCGACAAAACGACAAACATGGAAGCGACTGTACACACAGCCACTCTTCTAACAAGAGCACAGACAAGATGCAGATGCAAATCAACTAAAACACACCAAAACTAGAATAAAGCAAGCAAATGCAATACATCAAAAGCTGTATTAACCCACCTTTACCGACCCACAGTCACGTTCAGCAGAAACAATGGAAGCCAAACCACATCCGGGAAATGACGCCTGCCCAGGTATATAAGCCAATGGCTTTTATAGACCAATCAATGATGCAAAAATGCCCACCCTAGCAATTAAATTTGGGAAAATCATGCCTATCTTACCTGTAATGCCACAATCAGTTGGAAATAAAATCCTATAGACTTACATTGATGGAATGTTCAGACTTTAAAATCTAAACACACTGAAGCCTATTAGAATCTTCACACATTTTTTTCTCGCAAATCTCAAACATGCACACACTACAATATTTATAAATTGAAGCGCAGCACACACTACAGGATATTATTAAGATTATCATGCCCAGAGTGTCACGGGGCGTCACAGAAACAGGCAGAAGATCCAAGTGCAGCTTTTTAATAGGCAAAAACCAAAAACAAAGTCGTCCAGGCAAAGGTCATAATCCACAAAACAGTCCATATAAAAAGCAGGGAAAACAAACAGAACTCTGTGACAGTAAATTAAACCAACATGACAAGAACAGAACAAACACAGACTAAATAGACAGACACTAATTACAGAACTCAAAACAGCTGGATACAATGATGGGAAATGAGTCCCGGAGTGGGTTATGGGAAATGTAGTCAAAAGAGTGGAGAGGAATAGTCCGGGTTGGAGTGACCTCTGGTGGCTCAATAGGACACTCCAACCTGTGATCATGACAGTACCCCCTCCCTACGGAGCGGATACCAGACGCTCCACAAAAAACAAACCGAGAAAAACTTTCAGGAGGGAGGTGGACAGGAGGAGGACCAGGGGGAGGGATGGTGGGCCAGGACCAGAGCCCCTGACTGAAGGCCAGGGAGGAGCTGGAGGAACAGACCACGGGGGCTCTAAGAAGGTCGGGGTCCTTGCAAAATGCCGGGGCGGCACTGGTGGAACTGACCAGGCGGGTTTCAACAGATCAGACGGTCTGGACAGTGGCAGCAGGGCAGAAGGCTTGGGCGGCGAAGGCAGGGCAGAAGGCTTGCATGGCGGCGGCAGGGCAGAAGACCTGGGCGGCGAAGGCAGGGCCGACCAAGGGTGCTCCGTGGCCATATCAGGGAGAGCAGGCAGCTCGGTGACGGCCTCCGTGGCCGTATCAGGGAGAGCGGGCAGCTCTGGAACGGCAGCAGGCTTGGGCTGCTCCGGGGCGGCATTGGGCTGTTTAGGGACGGCAGCGGCCTTAAACTGGCCGACTGATCCAGAGTCAACAACACCAGTGTGCATCCTCCAGGCACGCAAGTCCGCCAAGACATAAAAGTTTAAGACCAGCTTCTGGGCCATGACCGGACTGACATGGAGAGCGGGCTTCTCCGGGACGGCAGCGGGCTCGGGCTGCTCCGGGACGGCAGCGGGCTTGGGCTGCTCCCGGGACGGCAGCGGGATTGGGCTGGCAGACTGGACTATGGTCGACAGACCCTGAATACATCCTCCAGGCGCGCAAGACAATCAAGGCGTAGAAGGTGAAGACAGCCTTCTGGGCCGTGGCAGGACTGACCGGAAAAGTGTGCGACTCTGGAGAGGACTCACGGATAGGAGCGGGCTCTGGGAAGGCCCCCAGGCCTTGAGGGATGAAGGAAGCCCTCCTCCTCTTCCTCCTTTTACGTGAGTGAGGCGGTGAATCTGTGCCCACCTCCTCTGTGGGTTCTGGAGCGGGCTCACTGGCTGGAGCGGACTCACTGGCTGGAGCGGACTCACGGACTGGAGCGGATGCAGGAGGTTTCCGTACCCTATCGAACTTGCGGAGATACAAATAATGGCCGAAATTCCAGAAGGAAAGAGTCTTCACTAGGTCCATTTCTCAGCACGGCAGAGGGTCATCTAAACACTTATTAAAAGTGTCTCTGAGGAACACATCAGGGTAATTCCACAACTCTACTCGCGACCAGAACCTCTGAGTGAACGCCCGTATCTCCATACCACGCTGCCGTAGTGTCGACAGGTCGCGGAGACTGCCCCGACTTCTCCAGCCGCCAGTGACTGGCCGATCTCTCCTGCTGCTGGATCTGTTCATGATGTTGGTTTATGTCACGGGGAGTCACAGAAACAGGCAGAAGATCCAAGTGCAGCTTTTTAATAGGCAAAAACCAAAAACAAAGTCGTCCAGGCAAAGGTCATAATCCACAAAACAGTCCATATCAAAAGCAGGGAAAACAAACAGAACTCTGTGACAATAAATTAAACCAACATGACAAGAACAGAACAAACACAGACTAAATAGACAGACACTAATTACAGAACTCAAAACAGCTGGATACAATGATGGGAAATGAGTCCAGGAGTGGGTTATGGGAAATGTAGTCAAAAGAGTGGAGAGGAATAGTCTGGGTTGGAGTGACCTCTGGTGGCTCAATAGGACACTCCAACCTGTGATCATGACACAGAGGAGCACCTCACGTGATCTCATGGGGAAGCAGATGTAAACATACACCAATCAGGCATAACATTATGACCACCTTCCTAATATTGTGTTGGTCCCCCTTTTGCTGCCAAAATAGCCCTGACCCGTCGAGGCATGGACTCCACTATAGACTCCTGATCCTTTAAGTCCTGTAAGTTGCGAGGTGGGGCCTCCATGGATCGGACTTGTTTGTTCAGCACATCTCACAGATGCTCGATTATACTGAGATCTAGGGAATTTGGAGGCCAAGTCAACACCTCAAACTCGTTGTGCTTGCACATTCTGCGTACGGTCATCTGCCGGAAGATAGTTATTTGAATTTATAAAGTTTTAAATATGGATATTTTCTTATGAAAACATATCCCTTTGCTTTAATTAACCCTCTGGAGCTGTACGGATTACTTTGATTATGAATAGATACATTTTTTTACGAAGGAAATTTTTAAATATATCTCTGATTGTGTTTGTCTGAAAGAAGATAGCCATATACACCTAGGATGGCTTGAGGGTGAGTAAATCATGGGATAATTTTCAGTTTTGGGTGAACTATCCCTTTAACGTCTTGAGCAATTTGAGCTACAGTAGCTTGTCTATTGGATCGGACCACACGGGCCAGCCTTCGCTCCCCACATGAATCAGTGAGCCTTGGCCGCCCATGACCCTGTAGCCGGGTCACCACTGTTCCTTCCTTGGACCACTTTTGTTAGATACTGACCACTGCAGACTGGGAACCCCCCACAAAACCTGCAGTTTCGGAGATGTTCTGATCCAGTCATCTAGCCATCACAATTTGGTCATTGTCAAACTCGCTCAAATTCTATTTCTAATCTTTCTATCTGTCTATCTGTCTGTCTGTCTCTTTCTAATATTTCTAATGTATCTGTTAGGGCTGTCAAACTTAACGCTTTAATGCATGTGTAAGGTCTGCACAGGATCAAAAATTTAGCAGGCCCACCATAAACTGTGTTTAAGCCTTAACCCATTGAACTTTTGTTTGTAAATCTCGCATTGGCTCAGGCCTGGCAGACACTAACAGCTCACCGGACACGTTTTATGGCTATTTCGATAGATTCCTGAAAATCTCGCTTGCGACTTCAAACGAGTGTGGTCAACTCGGATCAAATTACTGCAAGCCATGTGGTGGTATTCCAGCCAAATCCCAATACACACCACACACACACACACACACACACACACACACATACACACACAGACCCGCATGAAGGCCCAAAGACCCAAATGAAGTCATAAATGGAGACAAACAAAAGATTGTGCCCGCATCTATTGGCTGTTACCCAAGGAGGCATGTTGGCTTGTTTTTCCATAAAAGACGACAACACGCAAATTTTCCTTTGTCTCTCGATTGTCCCTGTATTGTCCATCGTCCTCTTGTGCATGTCTCTCCCGGACATCTCAGGCGACCGCGCTTCCATCACGTGCTCATCTTCTTTCGGGACCACCATCTCCGGCGAAACAAACTTTCAAGTTCTCAGTTCAAATCTTCCCGCGGAAACGGAAGAAGCCAATGAACTGCAGCAGCACTGAACTGAAACGCCGCATACCTCTCTATCTTAGATGCGATAACAGTCATACGACTTAAAGATACTGGTTCTTTGCTGGCTCTCAAGGACTGTTAGTAAGTTTTGCTACTTGTCTTCTCTCTTTTCCTGCCTTTACTTTCGCTTTTGTATATATGTATATCCTCTGTGTATATTTAGATGCATAACCTCTGTATTAGTAGTTTTCATATATTAAACACATTATACAGTGGCATGAAAAGGTATGTGAACCCCTTGCAGAATCTGTGAAAATGAGAATTATTTTAATAAAATAAGAGGGATAATAAAAAAATGCATGTTATTTTTTGTTTAGTACTGTCCTGAGTAAGATATTTTACATAAAAGATGTTTGCATTTAGTTCACAAGACAAAACAATAGCTGTATGATTTTGAGATTCATCTTTTCACACTGAGGACAATTGAGGGACTCAAACTCAACTATTAAAAAAGGTTCAAACATTCACTGATGCTCCAGAAGGAAACACGATGCATTAAGAGCCGAGGGGCGAAAACTTTTGAATTCAAATATCAAGGTAAATTGTACTTAATTTTTCTGCCGGGAAACATGCAAGTATCTTCTGTTGGTTCCGAAGGGCCAAATGAAATGGCTAAATGAAAAACAATGATATTTAAACAAAATAAGAAAAATTGTGACATCTTCATCCTGTTCAAAAGTTTTCACACCCCGACTCTTAATGCATCGTGTTTCCTTCTGGAGCATCAGTGAATGTTTGAACCTTTTTTAATAGTTGTGTTTGAGTCCCTCAGTTGTCCTCAGTATGAAAACACAGATCTCAAAATCCTACAGTCACTGCTGGAAAGGGTTCAAACATGCAAAAATGCTTGAAAACTGATGAATCTGCAGGAGCTGGAGGATTTTTCTGAAGAACAGAGCTCAGTTTAACTGCTCAGGACAAACAAGAGACTCATGAACAACCATCACAAAACAAAAAAAAACAGTCGTGGATCATCAGGTAACCACACACAGTATTGAGAATCAATGGTTCACATACTTATGAATGGGGTTATTTTAATAAATGCAAACATCTTTTATATAAAATATCTTACTCTGGACAGTACTAAACAAAAAATAACATGCATTTTTTATTATCCCTCTTATTAAAATAATTCTCATTTTCACAGATTCTGCAAGGGGTTCACATAATTTTTCATGCCACTGTATTCATGCTTGATTGTTCTGCTGCTCATTCAGAAAAAAAAACAGGTCACTTCTACGTTTGAGCCGGTAACATTGCTTTACGCTTTAAAGGGATAGTTCACCTAAAAATGAAAATTTTATGTTTATCTGCTTACCCCCAGCGCATCCAAGATGTAGGTGACTTTGTTTCTTCAGTAGAACACAAATGATGATTTTTAATCCCAACCGTTGCCGTCTGTCAGTCAAATAATGCTAGTGGATGGGAACTTCTACTATAAGAGTAAATAAAACTTGCATAGACAAGTCCAAATTAAACCCTGCGGCTCGTGACGACACATTGATGTCCTAAGACACGAAACGATCAGTTTGTGTGAGAAACCGAACAGTATTTATATCATTTTTTACCTCTAAAACACCACTATGTCCAACTGCATTCAGCATTTGCTTAGTGAGGTCTGATCGCGCTCTGACAGCGGCAGTGATGTCTCGCTCTCATTGAAGTATATGCGCGAGACATCACTGAGTTTGTCAAGACCAGTAAACCACAAAAAGTCATTAAGGCAAAACTTAAGATATCAAATTGTAGGCGTCTCAGCATCTTGAAGGTACAAAGTACAGTTTAAATATTGTGCTAGACATCATGTGATGGAAAATTAAAAGTCTATTTCCTCTTTTCTTGGAAACCCATTGTGCCTATGAAATTAAAGTTCTATTAAGAAGGTACCCTTTGACCTTTGTTCCAGCCATGTACATGTCTACTTCTGCAGACGTGGCTTTTAAAAATATCTGTACTTTAACACCCTATTATTTTTGCATATGCCAGTGGAAACTTTCAGAATACATGTGTGTGCAGCAGAATTAGAAAAACAACACTAGCCGACAACATAATTTTAAAAGACATTTCATGAAAGAAACAATAAACATTTGTTATAAAATAATAAAACATAAAACAATAAATGATTACAATATAACTGATTAAATGATCGATTATAAACAAGAAATACATTTTCAATTTCAACTCCTTACATCACCATACATTGGGTACGGAAAGTATTCAGACAACCTTAAATTTTTCACTCTTTGTTATATTGCAGCCATTTGCTAAAATCATTTAAGTTCATTTTTTTTCCTCATTAATGTACACACAGCACCCCATATTGACAGAAAAACACAGAATTGTTGACATTTTTGTAGATTTATTAAAAAAGAAAAACTGAAATATCACATGGTCCTAAGTATTCAGACCCTTTGCTCAGTATTTAGTAGAAGCACCCTTTTGATCTAATACAGCTATGACTCTTTTTGGGAAAGATGCAACAAGTTTTTCACTCCTGCCATTCCTCCTTGCAGATCCTCTCCAGTTCTGTCAGGTTGGATGGTAAACGTTGGTGGACAGCCATTTTTAGGTCTCTCCAGAAATGCTCAATTGGGTTTAAGTCAGGGCTCTGGCTGGAACAGTCACAGAGTTGTTGTGAAGCCACTCCTTCATTATTTTAGCTGTGTGCTTAGGGTCATTGTCTTGCTGGAAGGTAAACCTTCGGCCCAGTCTGAGGTCCTGAGCACTCTGGAGAAGGTTTTCGTCCAGGATATCCCTGTACTTGGCTGCATTCATCTTTCCCACGATTGCAACCAGTCGTCCTGTCCCTGCAGCTGAAAAACACCCCCACAGCATTGTAAGGCCCGCCCAATCGGTCCAACGGCGGTTTCCCACAGGTTGGGGAAGGTTTCTTGTGTGTTCAGTCTTTTCAGTGTGGCAAAGTAGTTTAATTCCAAGTAAACTTTTATCTGACACCATTTTATTATGACCTTGAATTTAGTTTAGATGTCTACTGATTATTAGTCATTTATATAACAATTTAGCTCTACATTTGAATATTCTATTTAACTCTTTACTCTTATTGTATTCGTTCATTCAGATTCCTATAACGCTTTGAGTCTCGCACCAGCCAGGCATATGATCTCATATGCACAATCTCGTCAGTCTTGGTCATTAGACAGAGGCGATGACTAATATTCTAGAGGCCGTACCCACTTTGCTCATTCTAGAATATTTAGTCCCCATAGATCTGAACACACCGAATTAAGGTAAGATTACTTTTAACTAGGGGCCATGACCATTACCATAAAATCAGGCTGACCAATTTAGCTTCCTCTAGTGGTAACTTTACATAATCACGCAGTGGTTTACCCACAGACACTTAGAATAATCTCACCATAACCAGAGGTTGAGGCCCACCCTGTTTAGATTGATCTAGCAACACTCTGTTGTTCTAAAAGGAAAAAAAAAACATTATTAGCCTACACAGTCTAAGTATACTTAACTAATGCCAATGTGCTAGGCTCTAAAATATCAGTTGGTGTGCCCCACTGCTCCACCTAAACTGTACTTTAGTCCGTTACTAACCTGAGCAAAGATTTGTGGGGTTATGGACTTAACGTAATCTACTAGAGCCAATAATTTCAGAGTAAGTCAGAATAAAGTCAAATGTAACAATTTATTAGTCAGGTAAATGTATCATGCCAATTACATAATCATCTCAAAGAAGATCAATACAAACATCAAATGCTCAGAAACAGAGTAAAAGATGAATACCTGACATTAGAAAAATGCACATTGCTGAGTGTCTGAAGGACACTTGAGCCTGAGCTCGTAAAGCACTGAGCCTCCTGCAACATCTCTTTAAATACTCAGACCAAGACAGAAACTTCTTTCAAATTGAAACATGACTTCACAATTGGAATTTGCATTAATCAGGGTTCCAGACTGAGTAGTTTAGACCTTTTAGGGACAGAAGTCCATTTGCATGAAAGACCTGGTGAAGGTGGTTACACCCACTACAGAGGGCAAAATAACTCTAAAATCTTAACCTTTATTACCTTCTGGTTTACTTCTGTGAGAATGAGACCTTTGTACCAGTCGCACTGAGAGATTTCAAATGATACTAAATGTATAATGTTGTATGATAACTGTTCACATTAAGGCCGTGTGTCCACCAAAGCGTTTTTAGCCAGCTGAAAAAGCTAGGCGCTCTGCTTAAAATGCCCGTCTGTGAGCGCTTCTGCAGCATAGCATTTTTTTCCGTTGAGACGCTTTGTTGCTATGATACGGAATATCAGTTGGCCGGTGTTGTATTTGTCCCGCCCCTCCTTCACTCTGATTGGATGGCTGGCTAAAAAGTGACAGTGATGAGCGCAGCGTTTTACTCAAAGTTGAACATTCTTCAACTCGAGGCGACCAGTACGCTTGAGCGTAAAAAAGACGCTCAGCGGCTCGTTGCGCTCATGGCGTTTAAAAAACGTGCCGCTCCCATTGAAAACAATTGAAAAAGTACACTCGGAGCTGGAAAAAACGCTTTGGTGGACACACTGCCTAAACCATATAGATTTTGGGTGAATTTCAGGTCATCTCCGCATGTAGAGAGAAGAGATGGGGGAAGAGGGGGTGAAGGAAGCGAAATGTAGATTATGGCAATGCTGAGGTGTGATTGAATCGGTTTGTTTGTGTCTCAGATGGGGATGCTAATTTTGCAAGAGAGAGTTCAAATGTTAATTTCCTTTGTTTTCTCAAAGAGTAGCCCTCTCTTGGTCCAGGCAGTCCGGCATCAGTCTTACAGCATGATGCTGCCACCACCATGCTTCACTGTTGGGACTGTATTGGACAGGTGATGAGCAGTGCCTGGTTTTCTCCACACATACCGCTTAGAATTAAGGGCAAAAAGTTCTATCTTGGTCTCATCAGACCAGAGAATCTTTTTTCTTACCAACTTGGAGTCCTTCAGGTGTTTTTTTTTTAGCAAACTCCATGTGTCTTGTACTGAGGAGAGGCTTCCGTCGGGCCACTCTGCCATAAAGCCCCGACTGGTGGAGGGCTGCAGTGATGGTTGACTTTCTACAACTTTCTCCCATCTCCCGACTGCATCTCTGGAGCTCAGCCACAGTGATCTTTGGGTTCTTCTTTACCTCTCTCACCAAGGTTCTTCTCCCCCGATAGCTCAGTTTGGCCGGACGGCCAGCTCTAGGAAGGGTTCTGGTCATCCCAAACGTCTTCCATTTAAGGATTATGGAGGCCACTGTGCTCTTAGGAACCTTAAGTGCAGCAGAAATTCTGTGCCTTGCCACAATTCTGTCTCTGAGCTCTTCAGGCAGTTCCTTTGACCTCATGATTCTCATTTGCTCTGACATGCACTGTGAGCTGTAAGGTTTTACATAGACAGGTGTGTGGCTTTCCTAATCAAGTCCAATCAGTATAATCAAACACAGCTGAACTGAAATGAAGGTGTAGAACCATCTCAAGGATGATCAGAAGAAATGGACAGCACCTGAGTTAAATATATGAGTGTCGCAGCAAAGGGTCTGAATACTTAGGACCATGTGATATTTCAGTTTTTCTTTTTTAATAAATCTGCAAAAATGTCAACAATTCTGTGTTTTTCTGTCAATATGGGGTGCTGTGTGTACATTAATGAGGAAAAAAAATGAACTTAAATGATTTTAGCAAATGGCTGCAATATAACAAAGAGTGAAACATTTAAGGGGGTCTGAATATTTTCCGTACCCACTGTATATCTGATATTGTCTGCAGTCTATAACAAGAGAGTGTTTGATTCTATGTTTTTTCCTTAGTTTTATGAATTACATTACTTTTCTTATTAATTAAATTAATCATAAATATCTTGACAATAGGAAGTAAGGTCAGAGGAAGATTCAGTCAGATCAGGAATACATACCACAGTCAGACAATCAGTCAAGACAGTTCAGATGAACTGACAACAAGACCAGCAAGATGTGGTCACACTAAACACCTCTCAGATATACAGGGAGCTGCATCCTCTAAGTTTACTGAACCTCTGAGATCAGGCGTACCCCCCCTGAATTTGTCTCAGGGTAGAGGAAGACAAACCTTAAAGGCCAGGGAAGCAGCTTGTGTGTATGAAGAGTCTGACTTGCTTTGTCATGAGGAGCAGTTGACTGATGTTTGAGATAGACAGTGAATCAGGCAGTTCTGGTGAATGCCATCTTCCCTGAAAGCAAGGTTCAGAGGTATGCAGGTCAAGAGATGTAGTTATGCAGTCACCCCGATCACACAATGGAGAGTACATTAATGAGAAGATTTTGAATGCAAATAGTGCAGCAGCATTGAGAGAGGAAGGGAGAGAAAGCAACATGGCTGAAGCAGATCAGTGTATGCAATCAGCAAATATTTCTTGTTCTTTAAATAGTAAGAACAATTGTTACATCTGCAGGAAACCTTGTTGTGGCCAGTCTGCAGTGTCCTAAGATGATTCTGTTTCCTTCTCAAAAAAGCTCTCAGAGTCAGAAGTTCCAGGTCTTCAAAAGATATTCTTTATTGCCAGGCAACAAAGTGAGATGTCAGCTTCTCATCAGGCATCACATCTGATCCAAACAGCGTTAATCAGCTCGTTTTATATGTTTTTCTTATCGTTACAGATCCAATGAGGATTCCTCTAGCTGTCTTTTTCTTTTAGCTCCACCCTGGCGTTTTGCCACTATTATCTATGAATACCCCTCAGCTTTGGTTTTAATGGTGGCGGATCGCCAGCCGCTATATTTTTTTAAAAAACATGTTTTAATGGTTTCTTTGGTACTTTCCACAACTTGCTATTGTAATTTGCATTGAATACACTTAGTAATTTGCATTGAATACACTTAGTAATTTGCATTGAATACAATTATATTTCATTTACGCTTGATGCTCTCTGTGCAGAAAACCCGGTGCTTTCCAGTGCTTTTCATACAAGCTATTCTCTACTGGTAATACGTTAATAATCAATGAATTTTCCCAACAACCTCAGTCCAAGTTAGTGCACCATTTGAAAATTCACATGGATGAAGCTGAAGTTGGATAGGCTTTGTTACTCCCTGTGCACTCGAAAAAATGTAAAGCAATGCTGCAAAAACTCAGGAACAAGGGCAACTATCAGCATAACACAGATGTTTTACAGTGTAGAGAGGGGGCTCTTAAAATAAAACGGGCACCAAAAAGACGTGTACTGCAAAGGGATGTTCATATGGACATTCACAAAACTGCGTGTGTTCTGCCCTTTGGGTATTGTCTTTATTAGAGTAATAGGACCTTTAGCAAGTATAGTATTGCAGCCTGAACCAGGAAGTTAGTTTAAGAGTCAAAGCACATGGTGAAGATTGTTCCAGCTCCAATAATCCTGTTATGTTTCGATTTCTCAGTAGCAAGAACTGCCTGTAAGTAGTTTATATTTTCTATGTGTTACAGTATTTCTAACAACAGAGTTGTGCTGGATTCATGTTGAAACAATATAAATGAAAACAATATAATAGTGTTTAAAACAATATATGTTTGTTTACTGACATAATATGTTTCATTGTATTTATGCTTTGTTTGTGTTTGTACAAGAAACAATTTCACGTTAGTGTATATATTTTTTTGTGCTTATTTTCAGTTTCACTCCTTGTTCATGTCTACATGCTAAACAAGAGTCTCTATTAAGTTAAGAAGTTTTATCCTGACTCTCATGTTCTTCATGACTGGAGTTTGGCTGGCTGTCTAATTTTGATTAAGAACACCAATGGGAGGACAGTTCAGTGTGAAATTTGAAGATTGTTATTGACATTGCATAGAGAGTTTTCTATATACAGTTTTGAAGAAGCTGTGAAACCTGCCAATTTTCATAGACTCATTGGAGTGGTCCAGAGGCTGTCTGGCTGTGATGACGAGAGTCAATACTACCAATGCCCAAGCCTTGTGCTAAAACCGGGGCATTCGATGAATAAGATCTGTGAAATCATTCACTGCCGAGCACTGATGTCTGAGGACAAAGAACTAATCACGTCGACAGAGACCTTTAAAAAGCTCTACTCCTCAAAGTGGTCTGAGATGACGCACACTGAATGAGGTGAAATTCAACAAGCCTTTGACGCTGCCTTTTGATACAATCTATACAGTGTATTAGACCAGGCCACTGATTTCTTAGGACATGATATTCACCTCCATCACGATTATTACAGGCTGCCAGAAGCTATTACTCAGCTGGCTAAAATTTCTAAATTATTCTTAGCCATGGAAAAGGGATGTCTTCCTAATCTTCAAGGCAAATTGCTTGATGACAATGAGATCGAAGGTATGTTCCTCTTAGTGTAGGTAGTACAGTGGATCTTTTACACTCATGGGGAGGTTTAAGGAAACTGTGATCATAAAGTGTTATGTGAAATTATTTATTTGATGTGCCATGCATCCATTATGTACACTGTAGGGTGTAGTCTAATTTGGCATGTTTCATAAATGACTTCTGAATATGGGTTAAACAGAAGTAAGATGTTCTTGTGTTCTAAATTTCTCTTTTACATTAACATGAGACAGATGATATGACGGATTCTGATGCCAGTGATCCTGATGAAAGTGAATCTGAATCTGAAATCAAACAGAATGGGGAAAACTAGGTCACAGAAAACACGAGACATGTAACAGATCGCCCCCTCCTGGGAAGGCGCATCCTCGCGCCGTAATGAGTCCAACTGAGGAGGGGGGGTGGGGGCTCTGGAGGGCGAAGGGCAGAGGAAAAACAACTAGAGTCCACAGCACAAAAAAAAAAAAAAAAAAAAAAAAAAACAGTCCAAGGGGGAGTGGAGGGTGGGAGGAGCCAGGGGACAGCCAGGAGCACTGGGAGCCAGATGATGACCCAAACCACAGTCAGCAAGATGTTCCTTGGCGGCGGCGCAGGAGGGAGGAGCCATGGAGGAGACTTGGTGGAACGAACCAGGGGTGCTTTCTCCTGGGACGTTGCCAGCCGCGGTGGAGAACCAGACGGAGCCAAAGAGACACGGAGGTCCGGAGGGCCAAGGAGTTCCGCAGTGGCGGGACTTCCTTCCGAGTCCTCAAGCTCCACTAAAACTCCCTCGGGGACGGGTATTGTTGCTGACTTGCGCACCTGGTCAGACATCATTACGGGCTCTGACTCTGGGGTGAAACACGGCTCAGCAGGGTTCGCTGGCACTTTCTCCGTGGCAGGTGCAGGCTCCGTGTCTGCGGTGGAATCAGGCTTTAGCTCCGTCTGGCTGGGCGTAAGCTGACTGGGAGCTGGATTAGGTGGAGCGGTGGTGATAGGCTCTGCTGGGCCGATGGTGAATGCTGAATTGTTGTTTATCAGCACCCAATCCACATAATCCAATCTTCACGAGGACCGCTCCCTGGGAGATGTGCCTGGTCAGGATAGTGAGTGAGGCACGCCAACTCAAAAAAAGTCCATGGTGTGTAACTCCAGGCAGCGGTCCTTCTGCTCCAGGCATAGTAGTGAAAGAGCAGGGTCTATGGTGACGAAAAAAAAAAATAAATAAACAAAGAAAACGCCACAAAATGAACTGTGTTAGTCCGTTCTTCTGTTACGAGACGTATGTATATAAAGGCACAAGGACGAAGAAGTATACGAGGAGTAGAATTTAATAATAGAAACAGGTCACAGAATCAAACAGAAAACTAGGTCACAGAAAACATGAGACATTTAACACAATCATACAAAAGAATAAAGTCATAATTTTTTATTCATAAAAATAAAATTGTGCATTTCCGTTCAGCAAGACTGATTGGGAACGCGTTACACTCTGCCAGCCACCAGCCCACCACTTACAGACCTGCCAGAATAATACTGGCAGCTGCCACCAGCGCCACGTGACCTGTCAGTGGCTGCTCCTGCCAGCCAGCTGAAGATTGAATGCCTACTGAACATTAACATGTTAATTTATTACCATAGGGCAACGAATAATATTTTACTTGAAATTAAATATGCTAGGCAAGGCATGTTTCAAGGTAAGTAGTTCTTTCTACATGCCTTGAAACAACTTAATCAGTGCACTTTCTCGCTAAATTGCTCCCAAGCGTAAGATTGTTGTCTATCGTAATAGTATAAGTACCCCTTTGTTTAAAATACTTACAGTATAAATAATTTGTTATTTTCCTGGTTGTTACTCCTTTATTCCCAAGACTTTAAATATTGTCTATTATGATAGACAACAATCTTATGCTTGGGAGCAATTTAGCAAGAAAGTGCACTGATTAAGTTGTTTCAAGGCAAGTAGAAAGAACTATTGCAATCTTATTTTAATACGTGGGGGAAATATGCTTTTGTTTCATGTAGTTACAGGGTAAGTATGGCATTGCGCGCTGTAAATTAAAGTGGTGCTTGTTACACGCTTGTTTCATGTAGTTACAGTGTAAGTATGCTAATTAAAAAAACGCAAACAATCTGTTATCACTCAGAAAACTTTATTTAAAAAACAACTTATTTCAAAACAGATTTAAAGTTACAACACTTCTTATTTGTTTCTCTTGTCTGGCTACCTCCTCCTCTTGTTCCTCTTCTTTTTCTTTCCACTGATGAATCTTAAGAGAGAATCCCATGTCTATTCTGTAAGAAAATACAGTACACCTGGAAATGTGCTCACCGTTTACTCATCTTTTACCCTCATGCCATCTGAGATGTATACGACTTTCCTTGTTAAGATGAACACAAAGTTTTTTTTAGAAAAATAAATCATCTGGGAACGCTTTATAATGCAAGCTCATGTGTTCCTAAAAGTTGAAGCATCAAACAGCACAAACAGCAATAACTACAGTAATCCATATGACCCCAATGGATGAATCAATGTCTTCTGAAGTGAAACGATATGTATTTGTAAGAAAAATACCAAATATTTAAAAATTTTAAACTGCGACCAACTGTCACCAGTGCGTGTATGTGAGGGGTGAGAGTTCATGCTTGGCCTTGACGTAACTTGAAGCGTGTCGAGAAACTCACGCGAAAAGTCACGCGGATGTTGAATGCCGTCAGTTTTTTATTTATTTTTTTTTTTTATGTACATATACATATTAATGCTCACAACAAAATACACAGAATAACAGATAATGATAATGAGAAACAAACAAGACAGAATAACAGAGACGGCAGTTCTTGCGTGAGTTTCACATGAATCTCCTGCGAGAACATCATGAAAGCTTCACGTTGCTCATTACAATGTGCTTCGTCGAATGCAAAGTCGACTCTCATGCAGGCGCTGGTGACAGTTGGTCAGAAGCGGAAAGATGAATAGCCTAAACCATGAAAAAAATTCTGGGTGTACTGTATTTTCTTTTAATACAGAATATCAAGGGGATTCCTTCTTAAAGGATTAGTTCACTTTTAAATAAACTTTTGCTGATAATTTACTCACCCCCATGTCATCCAAGATGTCCATGTCTTTCTTTCTTCAGTCGAAAAGAAATGAAGGTTTTTGATGAAAACGTTCCAGGATTTTTCTCCATATAATGGACTTCAATGGGCACCAAACGGTTCAAGGTCCAAATGACAGTTTCAGTGCAGCTTCAAAGGGCTTTAAACGATACCAGACGATGAATAAGGGTCTTTTTATAAGCACAAATGCTCCCCTTGCTCTGTTCTCGATGTGCGTTCGTGACGTCACGTAATACGCAATTACGTTGAAAAGGTCACGCTTGACGTTGGCGGAAGTACTGACTCAGTGTTTACAAGTTAAACATGCAAATACTAACCCTGCATCCCAATATGCATACTATCCACCCTATCCGCCCTAAATAGTATTGAAAATTACTAATGTCATATACTATTTAGGATGGATAGTATGCACATTGAGATGCAGGCTCGGTCAAACGTCGTTTACCAAAAAAGGTAAAACAACTAATGGTTCTTCCATCCTGTGTTGTCAGTGCCATCAGACTGTCATACCCTTCTCCATCAGAACAAAAACACCTCTATAGGGGGTTGCACACCGGCCGCGCACATTATATACTCACAAGCTCAATTTTGACTCCACTCCTGATAAAAGAGCTGCACAATGGGAGTGTTTTACGTCAAAAGGGAAACGTTACATATGCCCATGCTTTAATATTTCGCACTGAGGTTAGTACCTTTTTTGTAAATGGCGTTTGGCTTAGTATTTGCACGTTTAACTTGTAAACACTGACTCGGTACTTCCGCCTACATCAAGCGTGACCTTTTCAACATAATTGAGTATTACGTGACGTCATGAACGTGCATTGCAGAACGGAGCAAGGGGAGCATTTGTGCTTATAAATCTTAAACTTTTTTTTTTTTTTTTTTTTTTTTTTTTTTACATGACCGATTGTTTTGCTAGATAAGACCCTTATTCATCGTCTGGTATTGTTTAAAGCCCTTTGAAGCTGCACTGAAACTGTCATTTGGACCTTGAACCATTTGGTGCCCATTGAAGTCCATTATTGTCACGATTCATGGATTCACTTACTCGCCCTCGTGTGGTTGTGGTGTGTATTGCCTGTGAGTGAGTGATTGTGTGGGCGTCACCCACCTGTCTGATTGTGATGTGCTGCCAGCCGTGTCTTGTTCAGTGTTTGCTATTTAATGTGCGTGTCTACATGGTGTCTTTGTCAGTTCGTTGCAGGCTGTCCCGGTGTCGTGTGTTCCGTGTTTCACTTCCCGTTTCCTGGATTTCTGGACTATCGTATTGTGCCTGGGTGGATTATATGAACCGTCGTCTTGTGCCCGCGTCAGGTTTGGATTATCCTTGGTTTCTGATACCCGCTGCAGCCCTGCGCCACCCTGTTCATCTGCCTCCGCACGCCATTGCTTCAGCACGCCTCAGTCACTGCAACGACTGCCCATTTGGAGTGAAGTTATTGTACAGCGTATTCTGTCAATAAATATTGTTTTACTTGCACTTGGAACCTCTCTCCGTGTTCATTTCCTGACAGAACGAACTGACCAAGAATGGATCCAGCAAGTTCGTCGAATCTTCAGGAGTTTTGGAGTGAGAGCGCTCAACGGATGGATCAGCAGGACGAGCAGGTGATGGCCACTGCTCGTGCCATGCAAGCGTTGGTGGCGCAGGTGGCTGAGCTCTCGACCCAGGTATTACATCTTTCATCTCCCACTGCGCCAGCCCCACCGTCCGTTCCCCACTCATCCGCCAGCACGCAACAAGAACCTCGTATTCCTGCACCTGAGAGGTATGGTGGAGAACCTGATGCTTGTAGAGCTTTTTTGTCTAAATGCTCTATTTATTTCTCTCTGCAACTTAACACGTTCTCTTCTGAGGAGTCTAAAGTAGCGTTGGTTGTGACGTTATTGACTGGACGAGCGGCGTTATGGGGAACGGCGGTGTGGGAAAACAACCATCCATGCTGCTCCTCGTTCCAGTCCCTGTCGCAGGAGATGAGGCGAGTGTTCGACCGTTCGGTGGCGGGACGGGAGGCTGCTCGCAAGCTCGCGGACCTGCGGCAGGGAGTTCGACCTGTTTCCGACTACGCCATTGAGTTCCGCACCCTGGCAGCGGAGTGTAAATGGAACGAGGAGGCGCAGTGGGATGTGTTCCTGCATGGGCTGGCCGACCGTGTTCAACAAGAAATTTATTCACTGGATCTACCCACCACTCTTAACGGACTGATTGAGCTCGCGCTGCGAGTGGATGGCCGTTTGCACGAACGCGCTGAACACAGGAAGCCTGTAGCGCGTCTCGAGGAACTGGTTGCCGTGGGGATCAGCGGAGAGCCCATGCAGGTGGGGAGAGCTCGGCTCTCCCGGGAGGAGAGGACACACCGGAGGGAAAAAGGACTTTGTTTATACTGTGGTGGAGCTGGACATTTTCTTAAGGACTGCCCAGTAAAGGACAGAAGTCCAGCAGTAGGACCGAGGATACTGTCGGGTGATCTAGCCTTGGATAAATCCTCGTCTGCGACGCTCCTCCCGGTGAGACTGCAGTGGGTATCGGGACATCACATCTGCCAGGCTCTGGTCGACTCGGGCACTGAGGGAAGCCTTATGGACTGGGATCTGGCAACACGTTTGCACATTCCTATTCGTCCTCTGGATCGTGCCATATCTGTTTTCGCTCTCAACGGACAGAAATTACCCACCATCACACACGCCACGGAGTCCATAACCGTCATCATTTCCGGTAATCATACTGAACTGCATTTTACCTCTCCAGATCTGTTCATCATCCCATCGTCCTGGGGCACCCATGGCTGATGGAACACAAGCCCAGGATCGAGTGGGGCCAGGGATCTGTGGCGGAGTGGAGTCAGCACTGTCATGCGTCTTGTTTGTTGTCTGCTTGTTCTTCTGTATCTCTGTTGTGAGTCGGTTGTCTGTGTAGGGAAAACACCCTAGGAAGTAAAATTAGCTCAAATGAATAAAGAGTTGTTTAGATTACGACCGAGCAACTGATTCGTCCAGCGTTCATTTGCTCGAGCCGTAATAAGCTCTTGTAACGGATATAAATATCCAACAATCGTGAAAACACTGATTAGAGCACGGTAACTTGAAATCGACAGTTTAAGACATTAAATCATAAAGCACATAATACAAGACACTTTCTTTTTAAAATCTACAAGAGATTTTATTTATTCTAACACAAACTAATCTAACACAAAGGCACGCACATACACACACACACACGCACATACATTCATACGCGTTGCAGTAAGAAGGAAATGAGAGAGAAAGAGTTTTGAAAGAGAGAGAGAGAGAGAGAGAGAGAGAGAGGTGATCTGATTAACCGAATTCCTATCAATGCATTTCAAAGACCAGAACGAACCATGAATCATTCATTTAAATGCACCAGTTCAGTTTTCATCTGGAGGTACTTGCTTGCGTTGGCTTAAAGGTGAATTTCCCTCGTCGTGCAGAGAGGGGTTTCCCAAGTCGATGATTGGTCCAGATCAGGTCCGTGTGGAACAATGAAGGAAGTCTCTTTGTCGCTGGAGTTGAAGCGGCAAAAGTCGTTGGTTGAACTTTGCGGCGAAACTTAGGACACGAGACTTTCAGCGGTAAAGGAGAATTAAGTAAAAGAAAAGAAAAGTGAGTGAAGGTTGAATGGCTTGAATGAGCTGCTTGTCTGTTCTTTCTTGTTACTCCATTGTTCTTGGTACTTGTCTTGGCTTCTTTTCCCAGAACAGAACCAACTCCCTGTTCGTTTACTAACCAACTTCTCCCCCGTTTAGTGACCAACCTCTCCCCCAACTTCTCCGTTTACTATCTTGCAATATGATCATTTAAACTTAGTTGTTTGTCACACCTCTGAGGAGTCCTGGCCAATCAGACATTGTCCTGTTTCAAGAGGGCCTTCCTCTGACCCCAATAAAACATAAGTGTTACATCCTGTTTCTGCTTCAGCAGAGAGTGCCATTTTAACATAATTTCTATTAAATGGAATACAATACATTTTAAACAGATTTCATTCAAGCCATGATTTAAGAAAGATGAAAAGAAATAGATCAAGTCCAAATAAGGCATACTTTCAGTCATTCAGTCAAGAGTTAACACATTTACATGAATTGTGAGTGTTCTAAAGCCTAACTGTTTACAGGTAGTACTTGTGGACACATAATGCAAAATGTATGTAGTTAAAAGATGTTTGATAAGTCCGTTAAAATTGTTGGAACAATTTTGAAGCAGATTTATTTGTTCAACAGTCTCTTTGGCTTTCCTGTGAAGTAAAGAAACAAAAGGGTCTGGATTGTCTCTCTGTCTTCTTGGGTGACCCTTTGGTATGTCGCTTCTGCTATCAGGAAGCATGTGTCGTAAAAGTAATCAGCCTGGCTTTATCTGCAGACGGGCCGGAGCCGGAACCCCAATTCTGAATTAGAATTATGTTTTGAAAGAATCATCTGAATGATTCATTTGTCTGGTTCGTCCACAGTTGCTACATATCCCCCCTTTGTTCGGCGATGTGTTGAGATGAAGACATCGGCGGACACTGTGGAAAAATGGACAGAAGCAGACACACACAAAGCAACAACAAAACAACACCTCCATGATTGACCACTATACTGGTGCAGGGAATTCGATTATCTGAGTACTAATGGATTAAGTTTGAATTTTAGGAGTGTTATTCTACATTGTCTCAGTATGTTAATGCTTGGATCAAATTGTGTGATTTAAATTGTTTGTTTCCTTCTCTTCTAAATTGTTCTAGGTTGTTCTGGTGACATCATTTGTGGTAAAAATGATGTGACCCATCATGGAGCTCTCTCGGGCTCACATTTGAATTTTCAAATGGCTTTCAGACCTTAGGCGTGGTGCGTCAATCCTAATGTCATGACCTTGACCCTTATGGGGCAGTCAGGTATTTTACCTTATAAAGAAGAAGGGAAAGAGAGGAAGAGGAAAACAAAACAAAATAAAACAGTTAAGTGTTTCCTGGTATGGCTAACACTACTGCGTGCATCTAAGGTGTCATGTATCAGCTTAATGAAAGGTGTTCTACTTGTTGTGCAGATGGTTGTATGGTTCTTATGGTGAATGTAGCTAAGTCGATGTTGAGCTAGGTTCTGAAACTAATATCTGTCTGTAGGAAGAGCATGTTGGTGAGTATGTTAATGTAGTGTAGTGTAAAATGTAATGTAGTGCAGTGTATGTATGGTCAGATCTGGTTCAGTCTGTCTTGCTCCCCCCTTTTCTTGAAGGGCTTAGATGAAGATTGGCTCTTTGCATCTTGGGCTTGGGACGAGGGATCATCCCTAATTTGATGGGAGTCAGTCCAGTGAGGCAGGAAGTTCTTTGGCAGAAGGTGGGAGGAAGTTTGACATGGCTGTGTTGAGCTGTGGTGCAAAACTTTGTCTCCTACGTTGCCTTCCTTTTGTAATGCCTTCTGGTTGTGACAGACTGTCTGACCTGTGCTTACTGTGCTTACTGTTGTTACTGTTGCACAAGCATGGTTCTTGAGATGGGAACTCGTTGGGTTTATTGGTGGGTGATGAGTAACCAGAACTGTGTTCTCTGGTACTACTGAGTTTTCAGCGGTGTTTGGCTGCAAGAGACCGCTTCGTTCTGTGCTGTTGTAGAACAGGTGGCAGTCATCTCCATTTGGAAGGTGGATCAGATGATCACTGACCTTCCGTTCCGTCTCTAGTCATAACAAGGGTGACTCATCCTTGTGATCGTCGCTGTTTATGTTGTTTGCAAAGAACGCTGTAATTTGCCTCATCAGTTGTTCCATGTCTTCTGAGGTGGAACTGTCTTGTTCTTGGGCGTTCTTGTTCTCAGTGCTGTGTTTAACTGAGTGATGCAGAGGTGGGTTCCGCCGTCGTTTACCCACAGTGGATGCATTTGAATGTGTTGGTTGGTGGACTTTAGCTGTCCAGTTTGGATCCCAGATGTTTCTTTCTGGTGGGTTTCTTGAGAAGTGTGGCTGGTCCCATGACATTTTCCAGTTGTCGGTGTGGAAGCTGTCAGTGGCATGGGGGTCACGTTCTCCGTGTCCTTTATGACAGGCTGTGGCATTGTCATGCCACTGGCCGTCTTGCAGTGCACGGCTTGGGTCTTGGCTGCCGGAGTTTGAAATTGTGACTGTTTTCAAACCTTTCTTTGAGTTCATCTTCTGTTTGATGTAGGCCTTGTGTGTCAAGTCACGTAGCTGTTGGATTGACATTGTGCTTGGGCAGGCCATGACGCCAAGATGGTGACTTAGTCCAGGGTGCAGGTTTCTCAGGAAGAGGGTTTTGAAGTTCACATCCTCTTCAAGTTCAGGTTCGTGATGTGCACCTAAGTAGGCTTGTCGGAAACGGTTGTAGTAAGCTTGGGGAGTCTCTTGTCGACCTTGTTTGGTTTCCAAGGCGACTAGCAGTCCATGTTCAGACTCTGGGCCTGTAAATTCTTTGATCAGTGACTCACGTAATAGCTGGTAGTTGTGCTTAACGTGAACAGGTTGTCGATCTAAGAAGCTTCGTACCTCGGGGCTGGATGTGGACCTGAGGAGATACAACCTGTCTCCGTCAGTCACATTGGGTCTCACCTCTAGGTAGAAGTCAATATCTCTGAGATAAGTCTGGATGTTGTGGTTCTCCATGGAGTTCGGGTTGAACTGTGTGATGTTCTTAGCCAGCTTGTCAAGGTCTTTAAGGGTCATCTCGTGCGCAACTTTGGGGTCTGCATGGATGAGCTCTCTTTGGTTGACAGGGAAGAATCCTGTAGTGAAGGCCGGTGATGTTGTGGGTTTTGGCCATTCATTTCTTCCGTTGCATGGCGGTTCTTGGATGGGGGACTCTGTTGTGCTCAGCAGTGGTGATGCTGAGGGAGGCCCCTCCCTTCTTGACTCTGGTTTCTGGGTGTGAACATGTTTAAGTTCATTTCTGACCATGTAGAGCTTGCCGTTGGCATCGTCTAATTGTTGGTTTAGATGGTCCATTTCAGTGCTGTACCATTTCAAATGGTCTTCCAGAGCATTGATTTTAAAGTTCTTATCTTTAATGTCAGAATTGGCATTTTCTAGTTTGTTTACCAGGTGACATTGGACAGTCTTTAATTCCTGCTTGTCACGTTCCGCAACTGCAAGGGCTTCTTGGAGCTTGTCAACTTGTTCCTTTGTTTCTTGCTCTGCAAGTTTGTCTTGAGCTTTCACCTTGTGCTGGTCTGTGCAGCGTTGGATGTGCATCAGCTCTCTCAGGAACTCATTGGTCTGACGCTTGAAGTCGTCTTGGACTTTCACTTCCAGCTTGTCTATGCGGCTCTGGGCACGTGTCAGCTCCTCCTGTAGGTGGGTGATGTGCTTGTCGCTTAGTTTCAGCTGGGCTGTGAAGGCAATGCTTAGAGAATTGGTTATCTTGCCTAGTTCAGTGTGGTCTTGGTTCTGGCTTGAATCATGTGTCGGGAATCTTCTCAGAATTATGATTATTATTAAAAATAATAACAGTTCAATTGTCTTTGGCATGAGGCAGTTTGTAATGCCGCTGAGCCAGGCGTCCACATCTTGGGCAGTGGGGTTTTCCGTCTGCGACATGTTGGCACGCTGGGGAGAAGAGACTGACACAGATCTGTGTGGGGTGCAAGCCTATATGTGGTGGAACAGCTAAGTGTCGTTCAGTGAATGTACACCAATAGTGAAGTGTGGCTACGTGTTGGTCTCAGTGTGTATACAGGAAGGCTAGTGAGGAGAAGGCTTTGTCACTCAACTGAGTAAGGGAAAGAGAAAGAGAAAAAGTTAAAACAAATTTCAATAGACAAAATATTTCCTATAAATATTTTCTATCAATGAAAAACTGTTTTCAACTCGTGATGTGAGGACTTTGTCACTCAACTGAGTAAGGGAAAAGAGAGGAAATGTTAAAACAAATTGTAAGTTTTTTTTTCAATTTAGAGAAATATTTATTTCCAATAAATATTTTCTATTAATGAAAAGCTGTTTCTAAAATAAAAGAAAAGAAAATATATATTATTGTTTATGTTCGCAAGGACAATAATACAATAATAATGCTGATACCTCTTTTCTTAGTTTGACAGGATTGACACCACACACCTTCAGTTGAACTGCTTACCAGGGATGCTGTGAAGGCAACGGTTGCTCAACACTTGTCTCTGTTAAATGTTCTTGGAGGAAATGTCAAAATTTAAATTGCGTTTACAAATGCAGGGAGTATGGAGAACCCAAAAGGGTTTGATTAAAATCAAATACCTAATGAATTGTTTCTTTGGAAAGATTGTGTTTCTCTTTCTTTAGAATTGATTGATGGTTCGTCCAAGCTTGATCCCTACAAAAGTGAAGAATAGGATGGAAGAAAGCAGGAGAGCACAGGAAAGATGTGAGGAAAAGGAAAGGAGAAGAAAGGAGACCAGATCCACAAATGGCTCTGAAGCCTTTGTCTAATTACGAGTTTAGAATTGGTAGTTGATGAACAACTAACACATGAGAATAAAATTTTAGTAAGAGAGGGTTGTCTCTGATTGGTTTGAAACTCGTAATAAGTTATCAATGTCTCCAAAAAAGGCTCAGGTGTGTCGTTCCTAAGCTAGAATACAAAGAGGAAAGGAAAAAGGTAAGAAAATTACGTCAATGAAAATAACAGGATGAAATAAGGAAAAGGGAATTAAACAGCGGTGAATGAATAAATAAAATAGAGTGGCTAAGTGAATAACCAAGAAAGAAAAGAAAGATAACGCAATAAAACAATGAGCAAATGTGAGTCAAAATTAGGAAAAACTTTGGTGGAATAAGTTTGCTTAAACTTCTAAAGTTCAAGGCTTATTCATACCTAAAGTAATTCGATCTAAAATAGAATTCTAGATTTATGAAAATTATGAAATTAGAAATAATGGAAATTTGGAAATGTAGAGATCATTTAGAATTACTTTCTAGGAAAACGTAGGATTTCAATTTCGATTTAATTGGTTTTATTAAATTCAAATTTGACAATTAAAAATTGTAAACCAGTATTTCTTTTTCAAGTCAAATGCAGGTAAAGCAATTAGTAACTGTAAATCAATATTTTCCTTTTCAAGTAAAATATAGGTAAAGTAATAAGTGAGAAAGTTAAAAGGGAAAGTATGAAGGAAAGACCAACAAGTGTACATAAAGTTGAAGTGTTTTAAGTGGTTAAATCACTTTATAGTTGCTAAAACAGACACTGTGTTCACACAATGATGTTAACTAGATTAGCTTTGAGGCTAAAGGCTTTAGCATACGAACTTCGGTGTAAAAAAACTACAGAGGTTAGCTTAGCAACACCGTGCGGTTTGTTTACAATGACGTTCTTCCGGAAGCGTTGGTTAAGACTTCCGTGCCACGACTGTAACTATGGCGACCAAACAAAATGATAGTGGCGAACATGTGAATTACATCAAATACATGTAACTGTACAAATGAAAGACACATGCACGTACAATCAAGCATTACGTGAAATGTCGCCGCATTTCAACTCTATAAATAAGAGACACCACTCGTAGCTGTTTTACGACGTGGGGCTTAAACTTAAAGCGATAGCTTCTGCTGTAATAGATGAAAAATCGCGACCTCGGCGGGTCTCTATGTGCACGCAAAATATAACAGGTTCAAAAGCTTCACTTGGTCAGTTTCAAATCACTTCCATTAAATTGCGCTCGTACACCCGTAGTGTTGTACGAGCTCAAACAAGCAAGCGTATAGCGTTTAGCAAAAAGGGAGAATATAGCAGCTTGAGTACAGTGGAACACGCACTATAATCAGTTTAGCTATGAATATAAAACAAGCAAGCGTATAGCGTTACTGTTTAACAGAGGGAGAATATAGCAGCTTGAGTACAGTGGAACACGCACTATAATCAGTTTAGCTATGAATATAAAACAAGCAAGCGTATAGCTTTACTGTTTAACAGAGGGGGAATATAGCAGATTGAGTACAGTGGAACACGCACTGACACTTTAGCTATAACTATATAGTTTTAGAAACAGATCGAGGAACACGCTCAATCTTGCCGTTCTGTGAGGAGAGTATTCGTCCTACACATAGGTATTTTAACTATTGCAGTTTAGTTTCAATTCAGCTCTCTGATACACAATAACGTTATTATAGCTATTTGAATGACGCTGGAACACGCAGACATCAGGATAGCTATAAACAAGGCATTCTAGAATTTAAGGAACACGCTTAATTCTTACCTTATTGTGATATCATAGATCTGAAATTTACTGCAGACTGGAGTTTAGAGACAAAACAGCAGACTGGGGTTACAGCTCTCACTCATTCAGGCACTCGTTCAAACGGGCCGCGCCGTGCGCGCTGCATACGTCACACGAACACTAAGGGGTTTAATAATTTGCGTTGATAAAAAGAAAAATGACTTGATATGTGCTCCAAATTTAGATTAAACTGCCCGAATTATCCTCCACCATTACTGTAGGGAAAACACCCTAGGAAGTAAAATTAGCTCAAATGAATAAAGAGTTGTTTAGATTACGACCGAGCAACTGATTCGTCCAGCGTTCATTTGCTCGAGCCGTAATAAGCTCTTGTAACGGATATAAATATCCAACAATCGTGAAAACACTGATTAGAGCACGGTAACTTGAAATCGACAGTTTAAGACATTAAATCATAAAGCACATAATACAAGACACTTTCTTTTTAAAATCTACAAGAGATTTTATTTATTCTAACACAAACTAATCTAACACAAAGGCACGCACATACACACACACACACGCACATACATTCATACGCGTTGCAGTAAGAAGGAAATGAGAGAGAAAGAGTTTTGAAAGAGAGAGAGAGAGAGAGAGAGAGAGAGAGAGGTGATCTGATTAACCGAATTCCTATCAATGCATTTCAAAGACCAGAACGAACCATGAATCATTCATTTAAATGCACCAGTTCAGTTTTCATCTGGAGGTACTTGCTTGCGTTGGCTTAAAGGTGAATTTCCCTCGTCGTGCAGAGAGGGGTTTCCCAAGTCGATGATTGGTCCAGATCAGGTCCGTGTGGAACAATGAAGGAAGTCTCTTTGTCGCTGGAGTTGAAGCGGCAAAAGTCGTTGGTTGAACTTTGCGGCGAAACTTAGGACACGAGACTTTCAGCGGTAAAGGAGAATTAAGTAAAAGAAAAGAAAAGTGAGTGAAGGTTGAATGGCTTGAATGAGCTGCTTGTCTGTTCTTTCTTGTTACTCCATTGTTCTTGGTACTTGTCTTGGCTTCTTTTCCCAGAACAGAACCAACTCCCTGTTCGTTTACTAACCAACTTCTCCCCCGTTTAGTGACCAACCTCTCCCCCCAACTTCTCCGTTTACTATCTTGCAATATGATCATTTAAACTTAGTTGTTTGTCACACCTCTGAGGAGTCCTGGCCAATCAGACATTGTCCTGTTTCAAGAGGGCCTTCCTCTGACCCCAATAAAACATAAGTGTTACATCCTGTTTCTGCTTCAGCAGAGAGTGCCATTTTAACATAATTTCTATTAAATGGAATACAATACATTTTAAACAGATTTCATTCAAGCCATGATTTAAGAAAGATGAAAAGAAATAGATCAAGTCCAAATAAGGCATACTTTCAGTCATTCAGTCAAGAGTTAACACATTTACATGAATTGTGAGTGTTCTAAAGCCTAACTGTTTACAGGTAGTACTTGTGGACACATAATGCAAAATGTATGTAGTTAAAAGATGTTTGATAAGTCCGTTAAAATTGTTGGAACAATTTTGAAGCAGATTTATTTGTTCAACAGTCTCTTTGGCTTTCCTGTGAAGTAAAGAAACAAAAGGGTCTGGATTGTCTCTCTGTCTTCTTGGGTGACCCTTTGGTATGTCGCTTCTGCTATCAGGAAGCATGTGTCGTAAAAGTAATCAGCCTGGCTTTATCTGCAGACGGGCCGGAGCCGGAACCCCAATTCTGAATTAGAATTATGTTTTGAAAGAATCATCTGAATGATTCATTTGTCTGGTTCGTCCACAGTTGCTACACCCAGGAGTACCACGACCTGAAGGAAGTGTTCAGTAAGTCCCGGGCTGCTTCTCTCCCTCCGCATCGTCCCTATGACTGTGCCATAGACTTAGTTCCAGGGTCTTCTCTGCCTAAAGGCAAGTTATATTCACTTTCTAATCCAGAAAGGGAGGTCATGGAGAAATATATTTCTGATTCTCTGGCAGCTGGGATCATCCGCCCTTCCTCGTCTCCCACGGGGGCAGGTTTTTTTTCGTGGGTAAGAAGGATGGGTCCCTGCGGCCGTGCATTGATTACAGAGGACTGAACAACATCACGGTAAAGAATACTTATCCTTTGCCGTTGATGTCTTCTGCCTTTGAACGGCTGCAGGGCGCATCTCTATTCACGAAATTGGACCTGCGCAACGCTTATCATTTGGTTCACATTAGGGAGGGGGATGAGTGGAAGATGGCTTTTAACACCCCTAGAGGGCACTTTGAATACTTGGTTATGCCCTTCGGCCTTTCCAACTCGCCCGCCGTCTTCCAAGCACTCGTCAATGACGTGTTGAGAGACATGGTCAATCAGCTCATATATGTCTACCTGGACGACATACTGATATTTTCCTCTTCTCTCCAGGAACATGTGCAACACGTCAGACGAGTGCTCCAGAGGCTGTTAGAGAATGGGCTTTTTGTCAAGGCGGAGAAGTGCGTTTTTCATGCACAGTCAGTTCCATTTTTGGGGTACATTGTGTCGTCCGAGGGGTGCGCATGGATCCTGACAAGGTTAAGGCTGTGGTGGATTGGCCAATTCCAGATTCCCGCAAGGCCCTGCAGAGGTTTTTGGGATTCGTCAATTTTTACCGGCGTTTTATTCGCAATTTCAGCCAACTAGCCGCTCCTCTGACTGCCTTGACCTCACCCACAACTGCGTTCAGGTGGTCGGATGCAGCTGAGGCTGCATTCTCCAACCTCAAGAGCTGCTTCGTTTCGGCTCCCATTCTTGTCGCCCCTGATCCTTCACGTCAGTTTGTGGTGGAGCTTGATGCGTCAGAGGTGGGGGTAGGTGCAGTTCTATCCCAGCGCTCTGCAGCGGATGATAAGATGCATCCTTGCGCGTTTTTTTCACATCGTTTAACCGCTGCCGAACGCAATTACGACATTGGTAACAGGGAGCTGCTGGCAGTCAAATTAGCTTTGGAAGAGTGGCGCCACTGGTTGGAGGGTTCGGGGGTACCTTTCATCGTCTGGACTGATCATAAGAACCTTGAATATATCAGATCCGCTAAACGACTTAACTCTAGGCAGGCTCGGTGGGCTCTGTTTTTCGGTCGTTTTGAGTTTTCTTTATCTTACCATCCCGGGTCCAAAAACATCAAGCCCGATGCTTTATCTCGTGTTTTTGATCGTTCCGAGCGCCCGTCCACTCCCGAGTGTATTCTACCTGAGAGACTCATTGTCTCTTCACTCACATGGGAGGTCGAGTCGAAGGTCCGCACGGCCTTAGAAGGGGTAACGCCTCCGCCCGGGTGCCCACCGAGTCGGTTATTTGTGCCAGAGGGGTTACGTTCAGACGTTATCCGATGGGGCCACGATTCCAATCTGGCTTGTCATCCAGGGGTTAGTCGTACCAATTTTGTGGTTAAACAACGATTCTGGTGGCCCTGCATGGCTCGCGACGTTCACAATTTTGTTTTGGCTTGCTCTGTCTGCGCTCGTGGTAAGACTTCCAATTGTTCCCCTGATGGACTCCTTCAACCGCTGTCTGTCCCTTCGAGACCCTGGTCCCACATAGCGCTAGATTTTGTCACAGGCCTCCCTCCTTCACAGGGCAATACAGTGATTTTGACCGTAGTGGACCGGTTCTCGAAGGCGGCACATTTCATCCCCTTGCCCAAATTACCCACTGCCAAGGAGACAGCGGTTACTGTCATTAATCACGTCTTCCGCATCCATGGCCTCCCGGTAGACGTGGTTTCTGACAGGGGATCCCAATTTACCTCCAAATTCTGGAAGGAGTTTTGTCGTTTACTGGGGACGACTGTTAGTTTGTCATCTGGGTTCCATCCCCAGACGAACGGGCAAGCTGAGAGAGCCAACCAGGATTTGGAGAGAATGTTGCGATGTCGGGTTGCTCAGAATCCTTCCTCCTGGAGTCAGCAGCTTCCTTGGGTGGAGTACGTGCACAACTCGTTACCAGTGTCGGCTACGGGCCTGACGCCTTTTCAGTGTAGTCTAGGTTACCAGCCACCTGCCTTTCCCAGTCTGGAATCCGAAGTCGCGGTCCCCTCCGCTCACGCCTTCGTCCAGAGGTGTCGTCACACGTGGAGAAGAGCCCGAGAGACTCTTCTTCAGGTGGGAGCGCGCACCAAGGCCCAGGCCGACCGCCACCGGCTGAAGCCTCCCGTATACGTTGTTATTCAAAAAGTGTGGCTTTCATCCAAGAACATTCCGCTCCGCTCCGTGAGTAACAAGTTAGCACCCAAATTTATTGGCCCGTTTACGGTCACCAAAATTCTTAGCCCGGTGACTGTCCGCCTCAAATTGCCACCAGCATACCGCAGAATTCATCCCGTTTTTCACGTGTCTAAAATTAAACCTGTTTTTCATTCTAACATTAATCCGTCGGTTCCGGTTCCTCCCCCGCCGCGACTCGTAGATGGGGAACCTACTTATTCGGTCCGTCGTATCTTGGACGCTAGGCGGAGGGGACGCGGATTCCAGTACTTGGTGGACTGGGAAGGTTACGGTCCGGAGGAGAGGAGTTGGGTTCCTGCCAGGGACATCCTGGACCACTCTCTTATTGATGATTACAATCGACAGGTAGGCTCTCCTGGGAGCGCCAGGAGGCGCTCGTAGGAGAGGGGGTACTGTCACGGTTCATGGGTTCACTTACTCGCCCTCGTGTGGTTGTGGTGTGTATTGCCTGTGAGTGAGTGATTGTGTGGGCGTCACCCACCTGTCTGATTGTGATGTGCTGCCAGCCGTGTCTTGTTCAGTGTTTGCTATTTAATGTGCGTGTCTACATGGTGTCTTTGTCAATTCGTTGCAGGCTGTCCCGGTGTCGTGTGTTCCGTGTTTCACTTCCCGTTTCCTGGATTTCTGGACTATCGTATTGTGCCCGCGCCTGGGTGGATTATATGAACCGTCGTCTTGTGCCCGCGTCAGGGTTGGATTATCCTTGGTTTCTGATACCCGCTGCAGCCCTGTGCCACCCTGTTCATCTGCCTCCGCACACCATTGCTTCAGCACGCCTCAGTCACTGCAACGACTGCCGATTTGGAGTGAAGTTATTGTACAGCGTATTCTGTCAATAAATATTGTTTTACTTGCACTTGGATCCTCTCTCCGTGTTCATTTCCTGACAATTATATGGAGAAAAATCCTGGAATGTTTTCATCAAAATCCTTAATTTCTTTTCGAATGAAAGAAAGACATGGACATCTTGGATGACATGGGGGTGAGTAAATTATCAGCAAAAGTTTATTTAAAAGTGAACTAATCCTTTAAGGCTGCATTTACACTGCAAGTCTTAATGCACAGATCCGATCTTTTGACCATATCCAATTTTTTGGCCAGTGTGTTTACATTGACTTTAGACGCGACTGGTATCCGATATCTGTGTTTACCTTACTTCTTGTCCCAAAATGATTGTCATTGATAGTTTTACATGCACATAGTACATCCTCGGCTTTTGAATGGCCGTGCTATTAAAATTATTTATATTTCATGTCGTGTGGCCATGATTAAGCTAACTATCAAAATGGATAAGTTAACAGCTGTCAGTGTCATGGATGTATTGCAGCGCGAATTCTGACTGAAAGGACATAGACCGGAAAATAAAGGTAATTTGCGTTTGATATTTTATCTACAGTTATCAGTTTTAGAATTCCTTTTTTTTTTTTTTAATGAATTCGAGTGTGCGCGCGGCGAGAGAGTAGCTACAGTGAAGCTTTTGGCTTATAAGAAAAACAACAACACGGCGGTCCCTTTTAAATTAACCGGGCAAAGGTTGAAAATTGAAATTCAGCCGCTGAATGTATGTGTGTGTGCTTTTCTTTTTAGAAAAATATATAGGCCTAACGTTAGACATATAATGTTCCCACCTCAATAATAAAGCTGCAATTTTTTAGTGCGAGTGCATACAAGCACGTCTGCTTCATAATACAGAATTAAAGCTACCTTTTAATGAGCAAACGTGTGATGGCTTGGAATTCCAATGGGAATCGGATATGCGTGTTTAGACGTAGGTCGCATGTCCAGAGATCGGATATGTATCGGATTTAAAACCACATTTGGAAGTGGCTCAGATCGGATGCGAAAAAATCGGATCTCATGTGGATTTTTGTGTTTACACGTGTGCAACTAATTCCGATCTGTGTCAGATGTGAGCAAAAGATCGGATTTTTTGTGCCAGTGTAAACGCAGCCTAAGATTCATCAGTTGAGAAACAAGAGGAGGAGGAAGCCAAGCAAGAAACAACAACAACAACCGAAAAATGGACAAAACGTGTTACTTTCTGTCAAGAGTTTAGAATTTGAAACGTTGATTTAAAAAAAATAAATAAATAAATGAATAATAAGTGTTGCAGACCTGTTTTTAATTGTTTTCCAAATAAAGGTTTCAGAGTCAGTGATATCAGATTGTTTGCTTTTTCTTTTTTTTTACGCTGAAACTGCACGAAACAAGAGTGTAACAAGCACCACTTTAATTTACGGCCCGCAATGTCATACTTACCCTGTAATTACATGAAACAAAAGCATATTTCCCCATGTATTAAAAAAGACTGCAATAAAAATAATAATAAAAAAAACTATTGCTGGTCTTTTCAAGAGCGAGTCCATGCAGGAGCAGCACAGCTACACTCATTTGCAAGTTCACAACAAAGATGTTCTTAAGGACATTTGGGATGGAAAAGTAATTGCAAAAAAATGCTTTGTTTAAGTCAGATCCCGTGTCCTTGGGCTTGATATTCTATCAGGATTCATTTGAAACAGTCAGAAAAAAACAAAATGCTTGCAGTCTATTTCACATTAGGAGACATTTTGCCACATAATCGATTCACCACTGACCATATGCAACTTGTTCTCCTTTGCAGAGAGCAAGATTTCATGTTCTTTGGACAAGATTTGGTGATGGGACAGTTGATAAAGGATCTCAAAGACCTCAAGGTGAGTGGCATCCAACTGCCCAGTGGTGAGATTAGGAAAGCAATTGTGTGTGCCATTGCTGGAGATAATCTAGGCTCACATGCTATTGGGGGTTTTGTTGAAAATTTCAGCAACAGTTCCTTCTTTTGCAGATTCTGTGAAATTGATAGACAGTGGGTCTGCCACAAATGTTGGTCTGAGGGACCAAGCAGGACTGTGCAGTCGTATAAAGGTAATGTCCAAACAGATGATTTGCACCAGAAAAAAGGGGTCAAGTTTGACTCACTGTTTAATGAGCTTTCACATTACCATGTCTGCCAGCCTGGCTTGCCTCCATGCATTGGGCATGATCTTTTTGAAGGCATTGTGTCCTATGATTTGGCTCTATGCATTAAACATCTGGTCAAAGTTGAGAAACGGTTTACGTATGCAGAACTGAATAGAAGAGTAAATCAATTCAGATACCTAGGCAATGATGCACATGATAAGCCAAGTGAGATAAATCTTGGGAGTGATAAACTTGGAGGGCATGTGGTTCAGAACTGGTGTTTCCTCAGATTGCTACAAGTGTTAATAGGAGATAAGATACGGGACCCAATTGATAATGTGTGGCAACTAGTTTTGCAGCTCCGACAGTTGGAGTTCATTTGTGCACCTGCTATCTCTGCTGGACATATTGCCTACTTGAAGGTAATGATTGAGGACTACATGTATTTTCGAAAGAAACTATTTCCTGACCATCCTCTGAGGCCAAAATACCACTATGTTAGTCACTATCCAGAACTAACAGTCCAGTTTGGGCCACTCATTCGTCTCTGGACACAAAGTTGCAAAATTTCAAAAACATTTGCTATACTCTTGCAGAAAAGCATCAGCTTTTTCAAGCATACTTAATTGCCAGTAGTCTGTTCCCTCCCAATGTTGTAGTTGAAAAAGGAACTGATTTTTGCCCATCCGATTACAATGATGATATCAGAGAAGCTGTTTCACACCTTAACTGTCAATCAAACACACTAATTTCACATGAGGTAAAAGTGAAAGGGACTAAATACAAGAAAAATATGTTTCTTGTGCTTGATCAAAGTGATGATGGAATTGTATTTGGAAAAATCAAAGCCATTCTGATTCAAGGAGATAATATCAATTTCATCACAGAAAGATATAACTCTTCAGCTCTCATTGATCAGGGCCTTAATTTGTCTTTCTGAGAAACCTACCAAAAGGCTGTGTTGTGTCAGCCAGGAAAACCTATTGGACTACTATCCCTTGCTCATGTACAAGTTGTGTGGCCTGTCAGTGCTTGCTCTTCACCATTCTTTTCCTTCTCTAGAATGATGTCTACAGCTGTGTGGAGGAAGTACAAACGATCATTTCCAAAGTGCTGCCTGGTCTTCTTGAAGAGAAGAAAGAACAGTTGCTGCAGAGACTTTTTAGCTGGGGTGTGGAGAGCACAGATGACCTTAAGTATGTGGAGGGAACTCCTGGAGTGGACCTGTCTGATTTACTCCCGCCCATCCAGATTTGCAAACTGCTAGACAGCTTTAAGAGAGGTTATTTTGACATTCTGTATAATATATATATATATATATATATATATATAAAAGTATATATTTTTTGTGTTACACTGTAAATAGTTATTTTTCTGATAACGGATCAGAATATTAGCATAGTTACATAACACTGACATGTTGGTGTATTTTATTTTTTTTTTTAATTAGCTGGAAAACAAAATCAATCTGCTGATGTCCCTCCAACAATACCTCCGCCTTCCTCCAGTCACCTTAGACACCATTAGCCCACCAAGCCTTTCTCCAACCGCAGCTGTTATTTGGCCTGAGTCATTTCAGGTTCCTTGGAACCAAATGCCAAGCGAATTAAGCAGTGCAATAGTGAATGGAAAGAGACCACTCCCTGCTGATAGACACAAAATGATTCACATCATTGGTAATGAAACATAAAAAAGAATCCAAGCAAAGCACAGTGCCTTGCTGTTGCTCTCAAAATTGTCAAACAGTATCCAAAGAGCTTTTTTGATTTTGATGATGCTCAAGAAAAAAAATAAATTGGGTACTACTCCCTCTTGAATCAGATAAAAACCTGTGTTGAACACATCAATAGAGATAATGTTTTATCACACAGGCGAAGGATCAGGAGAGTAACTGACACACCTGAGACAATGCAATGCAGAGAACCAACAGCCTCCGCTTGCAAATTCTGATGATGTACTTGAGGAAAAAAGACAAACTTTAGAGAATTTGTATCAGCAATATGAGAAAAGTGAGCTGACAGGGGTGATGTTTGTGCCTTGATGAATGAAACTTACTATTTGCAAAGAAAGCACATCAATGACACAAAAGCACCTCCTATCAAAGACCTCAAAAGCAAATGGCCATACCCGTTTGTGAAAAAGCACATATTTGCACATTGAGGAGCTTGCCAGTATCACCATACACAAAAGGCTCAACCATGCATGAGTATGGTAAAGTCCTTGTCGACTTTAAGAGCAAACCCACAAATGATGTTGTCAAAACTCTTGTCGAGCGAAGAAGTAGTTGGACCCCTTGTGATTAAACTCATCCTGGCCCATTTCCAAGAGGGTCTGGATGGACTTCTGCTATTTGCAGATGTAGGTATATAGCTGAAAATCACTATTTTTGTTTTTTGTATATTCTTGTAAATATTTTATATGGACAGGCCTTCCACTGGCATCCTGTTTTTGAAAGCCATATCACTGATCCTGGTATGATAGGCATCATTTAGAAGTTTTGGAGAGAGTGTTTTTTCCCCCCTCCCCTTTATAGAGGTGCACCACAGCAGCTGACCTTCAAGTGACACACAGCATACCCGGGAGCCCACGACTTATTGTGGTTACTTGGTAAGTCTGCACTGAGTGTGCACACTCTTTATTGACCAAAACTTGGACTTGACAGAAAAGAAAAAAGAAAGAAAAGAAAAGAAAAGAAAAGAAAAGAAAAGAAAAGAAAAGAAAAGAAAAGAAAAGAAAAGAAAAGCTTGTGTGTAACTACTTTAACAGTGTACTTTTTTTGCGCTAGGAAGAATTTATTTATTGTTGTAATTGTTTGTCTTGTTTTTTTCTCTAAGGATGTTTCTTATATTGTGTTCCTCCATTTAATTTTCAAGTTTAATATTTTTGTAAGGCTGTCCTGTTGGCTTTATGCTTGCTGCGGTAGTCTGTGTCACTGGTATTACCTGGTATTCAGCTGTAAACCAATTACATTACACCGCCATTTTGCTTTTTTATAGAAATAAAAAGAGTTTAGTTCAGCTGGACAAGGATGCTGTTGTAAACTGAAAGCATCTGGCTTTAATTTTCTCTTTTTTTTTTTTTTTTTTTTTTTTTTTCCAATTCAACAAAAAATTATTTCGGTCCTTGCAGACAATTTTTCATTATAAATAAAAATATACATAATAACAAAAAAAGGTGTAGGCTGAAGTCTTTGCTTATGCCTACCCTTTATACAAAATGCAAGACATTTTCCAAAATGTACATACATAATTACAAAAATACACACATTTCCGATATTAATAGTCATCAATAGTTTAAATATATTATACAAAAACTGTTCATATTAAGTTATATATTTATCACCTTGTTTTTAAACATTTTCTTGAATTTACAAATTGAAATATACAGTATTAATTATCACAATTATGCCATAGGTTTACTTCTTTGACAGATCTACATCTATTTTTTGTATAAGTTCTTGTCCTTATTTTTTTAAACATATATAGTCTTAGTTTATACTGACTTTCTCTTATTTAGAGCAGCCTCTGGATGCAATTTGGATTACAAGTATTATATACCTTATACATTCCCTGCAAATGAGCCTGTACTGGCCCTTTATGGGCCCACTTAGGGCTTCCAGGGCAGGGCCCCTGAGAATTTGCTCATTGGCAAAAAGTTGGTCTCTTAGCACTGGCCCTGCATGGGCAGCCCTCACTTAGCCTCCAGGAAGCCTTAACGCTTTTTTATTTAAAATAAGTTTGAAGTCACCGTTATGGAGGTAAGCACTTACTTTAGTTGGGCCCATGACCCTTGGCTTCTTAACTTTAATGTTTCTCTGGCTGCTGGAACTGTGTGTTTCTGAAGCACATTTGTTATAGCAAAAGTTGCGAGAAGTAAAACTGATCTGATGATTCTTCACACAACTAACTTGCTTATTTAGGCGAAACTCTTAAAAATAATGGGTGTATCAGTCCTAATTTTAGGACTTCTAAATTTTATATTTATTTCACAAAACATTTTAGTGCCAAAACAAGCTCCTAAATCTGTGAAACGTTAGTGACTTAGGAGTTCTCTTGACTACTCCTAAGACCAAATCACAAAAAAGCCTAATGGCCGTTGCTGCCAATCTGCCTCAGCAATCCACCCAAAGACATTGCACACTACTGAGGCAATAGCAATAGAGCCTTGGGTGTCGAACATTTTCTTCATAAATGCAATAAATACGTGAAAAATAAATCTTTGATAAATAAATAAATGTCCAATTACCTGTGGCAGTTTTCACGAGTTCACAATTACAAATGATCGCACAGAGCAAAAAAAAAATATATATAAGCATATTTGGCATGCTGTCCATGGTGATCGAGGGCTCTGAGATTGGAATTTAGCCCAAACCCAGAGTTCTCTCCATATCTCCAGTCGAGACTGAGGAACGGGGTGGCAGAGGGACAGATATTGGCCCACATTGGACTGCATGCATATGATAATGAGTTCACTGACTGGAAGCAGGAATTATTTCCAGGTATAAATGTGTACTCAAAATGTGTCTTTGACTCATTTATAACTATATTTTAAATAAACTACAAACAAAAAATTATATAATTCTTTTGTCATTGCATTCTTTCTCAGTTCACTCAGTCACATTCCTGACTGAATGGCTTATTATGTGGCTCATTAGGGGCATGGTCTTAATCTCCTCAGGTGTGAATTACAGCATTATTCATGAAGATTCATGCATCCTTGAACACGGCCTTTCCAAACAAAAAGTGTCGTATATTTTAAATCAATATATTGTTTTATGTGTCTGAGTAGGCAGGATGATTTTAAAATAAATTTGAAGCAAAAACTCCAGACTAAAATATACAGTTCCCAAAAGTCTTGTGAAAAAAATATTTAGTATGTGTTTTGAGGCCCTATTTCAGTGATTTTTTTTTTTTTTTCAAAAAACATGCATTTATATACGTAATTCAAAAATACAAACATGTACATAATTGTTGCTCACATATTATTAGTAGTCTAGTTTGTGCTGAATACAGTGTAATGAGACTTTTGTCACTAATATGATTATAAGCAACTAAAAAAAATCCACAAATGTAAAAACTGCTCCAGGACCCCAAATCAGCCTCAGACCCCAGAGGGTTAATGTGGGTTTTTTAAGCAGTGGGGTTAATCGAGCCAGCTTGAATGCAGTAGGAAAAAAAAATACCAGCATGGAGAGATGTGTTGATAATGTGTGAGTGCTGGTAAAAGTGTAGAAGAGATGGGATTGAGAGGGCAGGTAGTAGGATGACTGGAGAGGAGAATTTTGGATATTTCTGCCTCAGTGAGGGGAGAGAAGGAAGAGAGAATATTTGTAGGTGTGGATGGTCCGAGATCCTGTGTGTGTGGAGCTAAGAACTGGCTGCTGATGGTTGTTGTTTTGTCAGTGATAAGCAAAATCATCACCAGTTAAAGAGGTGGTGGGTGGTGGTGGACAGAGGAGAGAGTTGAATGTTTTGAAAAGTGAGCATGTATTTGAAGCACTGTTGATCTTGTTGTGGAAATATGAAGATTTAGCAGCATGAACATCATCAGAAAAGGATGAGAGCAGAGACTGAATTTTACCCAGGTCAGATAGGTCTTTTTATTTACGCCATTTTCTCTCTGCAGCCCTGAGTTTGGTCCGGTGTTCACAAAGAACATCAGATAACCAGGGGTTAGAAGGAGTAGCACGTGATGGCCTGGATGAGAGAGGACAGATACTGTCTAGAGAAGGAATTGGTGGTGCACAAGTAGTGAGTTGTAGATTAAAAGAAATGAAGAAATGATCGGAAATGTGCAAAGGTTTTATTGAATTATGACAGGAGTTAAGATTGTAATAGCATGAAACTCAAATGAATTGTTATTGCATAGAGAAGAGTGAGTGGAGTATTTACAATTGTTAGAAATGAGAAGACCAGTGCCAGAAGAGAAGTTGTTAGAGAGAGCAGCGGGGGTTGCTGAATCCTCTAGACAAATCCACGTCTTTCAAGCCCAAGATATTGAGAGTAGATTTAGTAGCAAGGGCTGGAATGGATTCAGCTTTGTTAACTGCTGACTGACAATTCCATAGGCCCACAGAAACGGAGAGAGAAGAGGAGTAGATAGGATGCAAGTTAGCAGTATTGCACTGCCTTCTACGTGTGATAGTGGAGTGTTGGCGAGAGACAACAGGAATATACTGAAAGCACATGTTGAGTATGAAGAAAAAGAAGTGGGAAAGAAAGATACTGAAGTGCCTTACTGGTGTACTTACTCGGTGGAGTCGCACAGGTAGAGTCGCAGGTCTTTACCCAAGTTGGTCTTCACACGAGGGCTGAACGCTTCCGCTGACGCTTCTGCGGCAGCACGCACACACTAAATAAATATACTGCTTTTCAACGCATGAGTAAAAACAGCTGTGCCCACCTTTACAATTAGCACAGCAAATGCCTATAACCTGTGAATGGCTCAAATCAAAGCTAATGCGGGAACAACACGGCACTTAAAGGGTTAGTTCACCCAAAAATGAAAATTATGTCATTAATGACTCACCCTCATGTCGTTCCAAACCAGTAAGACCTCCGTTCATCTTCGGAACACAGTTTAACACGGTTGGCATCCAGCTTATTGGTGAATTACCGCCCCCTTCTGCTCCGGACAGTGACGCTGATGACGTGTTATGTAGTGCGCCCGAGCTTCATTTACAGTCTGAAGGAGACGCACACTGTATTCAAGCTATTCTACATTGTTTGTATTTTGGTATTGCTATATTTTTAAAAATGGTGCGTAGGTGTGCATGTCGCGGATGTCCTAATCGCGTCACAGTCCGGAGCAGAAGGGGGCGGTAATTCACCAATAAGCTGGATGCCAACCGCCGTAGAAGAAGAAGCAGCGTCACTGTGGATATACACAGACCAGGAAGAGAAGACAATGCTGAATAAAGTCGTATTTTTTGTTATTTTTGGACCAAAATGTATTTTAGATGCTTCAAAAACTTCTAACTAACCCACTGATGTCACATGGACTACTTTGATGATGTTTTTATTACCTTTCTGGACATGGACAGTGCACCGTACCTACACTTTCAATGGAGGGACAGAAAGCTGTCGGACTAAATCTAAAATATCTTAAACTGTGTTCCGAAGATGAACGGAGGTCTTACGGGTGTGGAACGACATGAGGGTGAGTCATTAATGACATAATTTTCATTTTTGGGTGAACTAACCCTTTAAGTGCGAAAAAAGAGCAATAACACCAACAAACGCAGCAAATGCGGCTGTTATTCTAAATAGCAATGTGTACAATTAAAATACAAATTATAGTGAAAGTAGAAAAAAAGCACAGAATCTAAATTAATCCTTACTAGTAGCAAATAATAAACTAAGCAACTGAACCAAAAATGGATATTAAGCCAGCTCGCTACGCTAGCTTAAGACTTCTCTCTATTCCTTAGTAAAAGTTTGTCTCAGCAGCTTTGTGCATAGGTTTTAAGAGAAAACTCTTAACTAAGTACTTTAACTGCCATTTATGAGAACTCTTAGTTAACTAAGTACTTTAACTGCCATTTATGAGAACTCTTAGTTGTAAGATAAAAAGTTTTGTGAATATGGCCCCTGGTGTATAACCAGTTTTAATTTCTAGATTCATGCCATTAAGGTTTGAGTTACCTCTGAGTTTCCTGATCAGTATGAAACTGACTTCTTGCAGATGTTAATAAGATGCCCATTGAAAAAACACTGAAGTTTCTCAAGGTACCCGATGTTTAAATTAGAATATGACCATCATTGTAAGTACATGAGCTCTCATATAGTTAGAGCTTACTGAATTATGTATTCTTCTGTACAGAGATTGAGAGTGAGGCACAAATTGAAAACCCACGGAGAAAGACAAAAAAGTGTGCTGGACAAATGCTGAAGTTACAGCTGTAATGAAACATTTTAAGGCACATATAACCAAAGGAAAACTGTCCACAATGACTGAATGCCAGCAGTGTAAGACCGCTGATGAGCCTGTTTTGGCAAGGTGCAGTGCACAAAACATCAGAGATTTCTCAAAGAAAAGAAAAAAAAAAAAGAAAAAAAATCGAGGAATTAGTTTGAAAAGGAAGACCAAAAATAAGTGATGTTACATCATGTGTCTCATTTGAGACTGTAGATTTTTACTTTGTTGGTTTTGTTATTTTCATTCTGTAGTGTAAAACTTATTGTGTGGTAACAGTACATACCAAGATTTCTCTATAGAAATCTAGAACTTTATCTGTTCAAATTTTGTCAAAAAAAAAAAAAAAAAAAAGACAATTCTGTCTTAATTTCTTCATTCTCATGTTGTTTTAAACCGGTTTGACTTTCTATTCTCAGTGGAACACAAATGGAGATGTTTAGCAGGATGTTAGCCAGCCTCAGACACCCTTCACATTCACTGTACAGAAAAAAAAGGTGCAATGAATGTCAATGGTGTCAAGGCTGAGGCTGGCCTAATATTGTTAAACATGTTTAAAATTACATGAGGCTAAAGAAATGAAGACAGAATTGTCATTTTTGGGGGGTAAACATTCCCTTATAAAGTTTCATTATACATTGTAGCATTCATTGATTGCTCAATGAGTTCATCACGCTGCCTATTTAATGATATATTCAAAATCATACTTGTATTACATGGTTAAAGCTGAAGAAAGAAAGAAAAAGAAAAAAACCTCAATGTCTGTGTTATTATAATTTGTGTATTGTGTTCAAGATCCAGTATTCTTTAATCACCTAAGTCTTGGTATTGTCAGGTTTGTGTGTTGAGTATGGTCATGTACCATTAAACAAAACCCAGTATGTGTGTGTGAGAGAGTCAGTTTTACTCTTGCTGGTTAGAGTATAACCCTTTAATTGCTGTGTGCTTTTGCCTGCATTAAAGGATAAGGAATCCCTTAGGCCTTGACTTTTTCTATACACATTTGATTAACAAAAAGGTATAGAACCAGTTCATTTGTAGGGCACTGACAATATAGTTTTATAATTAGGATAACTGGGTAGGTTTATAATTAGGTTAATAAAAATATAAAAAGACCTTCAGATAAATACTGGAAATACAAAATTTTGAGCTTCAAAATATAACTTTGCACTCATTTGAAAGTGACCTATGATATGATATTCATCTAAATTTAAATGATCTCAAGGATGTGGCTGTTGTGGTTCACAGTCATAGAGGTACCAACTGACTGCAGTAAATATGGCGTATTCAAATGACTTTGCATGATGGGCAATATGCATTTAAACTGGGTGAATGTAAAAGGAATATGTCACAGTTGCCCTAAAGCCACCGGGATGGCGGTGGCGCCGGGGCTTGGGCCCAGTGTCGTTGCTTGCAGCTATATTGTAACGCAGTTCGTAAATATGGGAAGAAGGAGGCGGGAACCGGCGAACGTTGAACCAAACTTTAATATAAAATAAACAAAGAACACAACGAAAGTAATGCCTTAATAATAAAAACATAATAAAACATAAAATAAAGTCCAGGCCTGGTCCTCTCTCGTCCTTCACGGTCGTCGCTCCTCCTTTTATGCCTCCGGCGCTCCTCCGTGAGAGACTCGAGGCCGTGATGCTCATTATCACTCGCGCCACCGGCCTCGCGCCGTTCCCTCACGGCTCTCGCCCGCCCTGCTCGTCACATATATTTTTAATTTTTATATTTTTAAGCAGGATTAAATAAATTGCTGCAATCCGACTGTGCATCAAGCATCTCCCACCATTTTTTTTTCTTTTTTTTTTTCACTTGACAAATAACTGGAAACATCCAAGGAACAAAGACGTCACTTCTTTAAACCAACGAATAGCCTTTGAAATGGTCAATACATACACTATGTATTGTGTGTGTATGTGTGGGTACCTTCATAACTGATTTTGAGGACAAATTTGTTCCAGATGTGAGCTAAACCCGACACACACACACACAAAAAAAAAAAAAAAAAAAAAAAAAAAAAAAAAAAAAACTTTTGGGACATCATTTGTAGAACTGGCATAAAAATAAATTAAAGTTGTTTTTTTTGTGTGTGTATGTTCTAGCTTTAAGACTGAAGACTGAGGAAAACATATTCTTTGCAAAACGCATATTTGTAAATGATATATTAACATTCAGTACAGTAAGAAGAAAAAAAAAGAGAGATAAAGTTGTGTAAAATTATGCAAAGATGCAAGGATCACTGTGACTGAAGTAGAAGTGAGTTATTACCAGCCATTAGTGGCACAAGACTGAGACTTAAGACTTAAGAGCCCTCAGGCTATTTACAGTAATTTTCCAGCACATTAGTGATGTGTGAAAATGGATGCTGTTCTCTGCCTCCTGTTTATGCTTGAACATGCCAGGGATAGGATCATAGAGGACATCTCTGTGGTTGTATTGATCAGCGCAAGGGACAATAAAGACAGAATTATGAATGTACAGGTCCCATAGCTCACAGAAAATCAACACCAAGACAAACACATTATAATCTCTCAATTTGAGATCTTTTTTTGTTTGTTTGTTTTTAAATCTCATTGTATGTAATGGAGTTACATGATAATAATGGATTCAAAGACTGAAGATATATTTAATCTGACATTTTGCCTGAAAATGAAAAGAGCAAATTTACTGGAATTTTATTATACAAAGTATGCTGTACAGCATAGGTCTACTACAATGTTATCATATGAGGTCTGGCAACATAACTGAGATTTAATTATTACATAAAGAGCAGGAACACATGTAATTGTAAAACATATCTTTCAAAACATTTAAAACTTCTGTCTTATGGATAAATTTCAATGAATCACCCTTTAATTAACAAATCATTAATAAACATTATATAATGCTTAACAGATCATTAGTTAATACATATTCACATAGTTAGAAATATGAGATAATGTGCTTGTTAATGTTTAGCCAAGTACTTAGTACTAATGAACTTATTAAACATTACATAATGATTAACAGATCATTAATTAATGTTAATTGAAATGTTTACAAATGTCATTAAACTTTCAATTCATATGATAACGCACTTTTTAAAAATCTACAAATAATTTTGACAGATGGTTTACAATGATTAAAATCTTCATTAATAAATTATTAATAACAAACATTATACAGTGCTTAAAGGGGACATCGGATGCCCATTTTCCACAAGTTTCCACAAGTTAGTATGAATTAGTATGTTAGGGCCTTCATGAAAAGTCTATAACTTTGGTTAAAATTTCTCAATGGTTATGTAAAACAACACCCTTTTTACCTTGTCAAAAACAGCTCTGTTCACCATGACCCATTTCAGTGCACGTCCCTTTAAATGATAATGAGCTACTCTTCACCCCACCCCTATCTTCCAAGAGTTGTGTCAACACAAGAATCACATGTTGCGGGCTGTAAACATTTGACAGGTAACTTTTCAAAATAAAATAAAAAATAAAAAATACATTTGTAAATTACTTATTAGTCATTAACCAACATGACGACATAATGTTAACTTTAGCCCCATTCATTGTGGAACTTGCTAACTAGCACATTATTAGGAAAGGTGATTTGCAAAGATTAATAATGATTAGTAAAGATTAATAGATAAGTGCTAGAGTTATACCATTATATAAAAAAGGTTTTAAGTTAAATATGGCTAATTATAGGCCTGTTTCTGTCTTAAGCCGCGCACACACTTAACGATTGTAAGGCCAATTATGAATGTAAATTGATACTTATGACTGATCACGCTCAGACGCGTCCAGTCAGGGCCAGTTGCGTTCAGTCTGCAATTACAGTCGGTGTTCAAATTCCATGTGTAAGTATTTAAATCTGCTTCAGTCGCAGGAAACAATCGCTGTATGTTGAACACAGTCTTAGAATGTTTTAGCTAGTCGTTAAATGTGTGCCTGGCAAACATAGGACATCAATGTGTCGTCACAAGCCGCAGGGTTTAATTTGGATTTGTCTATGCAAGGTTTTTTGACTCTTATTGATCCAAGTTCCCATTCACTCCCATTATTTGACTGACAGACCACAACGGTTGGAGTTAAAAATCATCATTTGTGTTCTACTGAAGAAACAAAGTCACCTACATCTTGGATGCGCTGGGGGTAAGCAGATAAACATCAAATTTTCATTTTTGGGTGAACTATCCCTTTAAAGGGAGTAAAAGATTTTGGGAGATTTTAAAGTTTGGTAAAAAGATGGTTGTTTGGTGATGTAAGCTAGCTTGCTTTGTGGTGTGTCTATTGTCAAAAGTGAATGTATTTGTTTAAATTTTTATTTATTTATTTATTTTTTAATTGTAAGTTGATTGGGAGATACTGTTGCTCTGTCACTTCTGTATATAGCCTCTATTCTTTATATTAACATCGAGGGCCACAATGGAAATAAGCCAATGGCTTTATTGTGTTTTATCCTCGACAGTTTTTGTGAAGTGTATGGGATACTTGTTATTTTGTACAATTTTTAAAAAGGCTTGTCAAATAAATAAATGCAATGAAAAAATAAATGATAATAATAATAATAATAATAATAATAATAATAATAATAATAAAAATGTATACTCACTTCTTCTGGAGGTGAAGCTGGATCACGAACAGTTGGTACTGATCCATCCTTCAGGAACAACTTTTTTAGCAAAACCTGCTTTGTAATGTCCCTCATTCAGAAAGCAGTCTGGTGTAAAGTGATTTGCGCAGACATAAACACATTTAGGTAGATCGTGGCACGCATTCCAAAACAAACACAAAGTAATCCACTGCGTCTTCAGCGGCTCAGATGTTGGGAGTAAATGACGACTGCTATGTTCATTCTTACATCCAATAACAAAACACCTCAGTCGCTTAGGAGACATTCTTGTCTACAGCTGCTCTGGTGTCAAAATAATGGCGGACTGTTCACAGCTCACTCACTCACTGTATGCTAAAACGGCAGTGTCCGTACAGAGCCGTTGAAAAACATATTTAATGGCTCTGTGTCCGTTGACAGTCATGGGAGGGGCCTGTGCAAAAAGATTTCAGTTTGCCAAGAATCTGTGAACAGCTTGATCTGACAAAGTGCTTATGATTTTTATCATTACAGGGTGGTTGTGTAGACACACTGCCAAGACACATTTAGTTTAAAGACCATGTATAAGTGAATTTTGCATCCGATGTCCCCTTTAATGGATCATTAGTTAATATGTATTCAAATAATACAAAATATTGTATTATATATAATACTTTCCGCTTCCACATTCTTCATAACGCTTACGCTGAATGTTCCACACCTTCCCTATTCTACTTACGGAATGAACGCGGCGCCAGTTTAGTTTTCTTCCGTAACTTGAATAGGGAAGGTGTAGGACATTCAGCGTAAGTGTTATGAAGAATGTGGAAGCGGAAAGTACGTTCAAGGCGATATTTTGTTTATAAAATGTTTATATTTTGTTTATATTTTGTTTCAATTGTTCAACAAACCACAAAAGTACATTGTACCAAACAATTTTTAATTTATTTTATTTTTTTGATGCAAGTACATTGTAGTTAAAGATGCCTAATATAAAGTGGGACCAGTCATTCTTATATTGTTCAATTTTCTGTTGAACATCCAGATCACCCATAGTTACCAAACGCCTTTTTGCATTTGTACATTTGTAAATGTAAAAACGGCATTTAGGTAATATATGAACTGAAGATTACCCAGCTAGAAATTTTTTGTTCTAAAAATGTTCTGAGAACATTACAATTTATTGTTCTAATAATGTTTTTAGCGGGTAGTTTTATTTTAGTTCCCAGAATGTTCTTCTAAATGTTAGGATAACATTCTATTAAAAACATTCTAAAAATGTTTAGCGATAACATTGTTACAACATTATTCCCCAACGTTGTTGCAATGTTTTTAGCGGGTAGTTTTATTTTAGTTCCCAGAATGTTCTTCTAAATGTTAGGATAACATTCTATTAAAAACATTCTAAAAATGTTTAGCGATAACATTGTTACAACATTATTCCCCAACGTTGTTGCAATGTTTTTAGTTTTCTTCTAAATGTTAGGATAACATTCTCTAAAAAACATCCTAAAAAAAGGTTAAAAGGTAGGGAAAAATTTCCCAAAAAACGTTCTAACAATGTTTAGCGTTAACATTAGAACATTCTTATGTTTTCAGGGGTTAGTTTTATTTTAGTTCCCAGAATGTTCTCCTAAAAAGTATGATATCATTCTCTGAAAACATTCTAAAAATGTTTAGTGATAAAATTGTAAGAGCATTATTCACTTAATGTTATTTTAATATTTCTGGCAGGTAGTTTTATTTTTGTCCCCATAATGTTCTCTTAAATAATGGGATAACATTTTAAACATGTTGGACCATTATTCCACTAACATTCTTATAACATTTTTGGTGGCTAGTTTTATGTTTGTACTTCCAAAATTTAAGATCATTTAAAAACATTCTAAAAATATTTTGTGCTCTGCTGTAAATGTTTAAACATAACACTGTTACAGCATTACTCTCTAACATTCTTGTTTTAACTTCCCAGTATGTTCTTCTGAAAGATAGGATAACATTCTATAATACATTTTAAAAGTATTTAATAGCATTGCTAAAACATTATCTTTTAACTCTCTGAAGTTTTATGCAGTGCGTTTCATTTTTGTTCCCAGAACATTCCTCCAAAATATACAATCTTTAAGATAATTTCAAAGTTTTTCTACCTATAACATTGCTGGAACATTATGCTCCCCATACAACTTACTACACATACTATCCTAAAAGCTTTAATAAAATGACAATGTTTATATGAACAATGCTTTGATAACAGCTTCAGCAGAACGTAATGTTTTAATCACTTCACATGTGCACATAAAACATAAAAAGGGTACATTTTAATAAGTGAAAAAAAAAAAAAATCAATTTTGGGCTTTTTTTGTTTTAAAAAAAAATTGCAAAACTTTAAACATTTGTAAAAAAAATAAATAAATAAGAAAAAACCTGCAACAAAAAACTGCATAAGAAAGAACTATGAAAAATTATGAACTACTATAATTAACATTCTAAAGAACTTTTTAACATTTTTATTTTCTTTCTTTTTTTTGGAATGAGTGTTTAATCAGAGCCAGCAGGTTCTAACATGTCACTCTCCTCTGGTGCAGCTTCCTTGTCTTGAGATAAGGCACTCTCCTCTGGTGTGTCTTCATTGCCTTGACACAGTTCTTCATTGTCCACCTGAATAGATAATAATATAATTTAAAATCAGAATAATTTCTGTTTGCTCAAAGGGAATACTTGTTTTTATTGTGTATATTTAATATTCTACAGTGGCATTTACTTCTGACCATAGTCAGTGTTCTTTCTTAGTAACTGAACCACAGTTTTCTAAAACAATAGTGGGAATATATAACAATACAATAAAAAAAATATATATATAAAGTAAAAGACAAATATATTGCTATTGTACTATGTATGCACTAAATACTTACATATAAATACTAAGTATATTAAGTACTAAGTATATTTAAAACAGCAAGGAACCTTATCATACATCTGGCGCATTTTTTGCTAGTTTCAGCCTGATGCACGTCCAGCACCACATTGTTTAAATAGCAAATGCATTTTGTATCAATTTGTGCTCCCATGGGTGTGCTGGTCTGAAAAAGTGAGACTATGTGCTTAGATCGTTAAAATAAGGCCCCAAGAGTTATACCCTGACCAGAGGTTGCGTTAAACTGTAACTTTGTCCATCATTTTGACGGACAGGGTCGTAAAAAATCTGTCATAATCTATCATTACCCATCATTTTAATTTTCATCTTTTAATTATAACACATTTAATTGCTTTTATTTTTGCTCACATTTGAACAAAAATAAAAGCAATTAAATGTTTTATTATCATTAAAATATGAAATTAAAATGACGGGTAATTCACACATGAAATTTATCTGTACGTGTTGGTAGCTATTAAAGAGAACGTGGTTTCATATTTATGTTTAAATAGTCCTATGTTATGTTTTAAATTCATTCATCTATTTGATTATGAAAAGTGAAGAGCATGAGTAAGATGCATCATAAGATGCGCGGTATGTCGGGAGACATGGAGTGTGTCAGACATGATTTTGACCACTTCATAAAGTTTTATTTTGTAGAAAGCCTTTCTTTAAAGTGAATTTCGTTTTGTAAAAATTGTATCTTAATTTTAATCAGTGTTTCATCAACCAATTGCCTGGATGTAATAAATAAGAAGCAAATAGTAGAAAATATAATCATGACATGGAGGCGCCGGCGCGATCACTGGCGCATGAACTGGAACGCGTCTTACATAAATGAACCGAAACTCAGCGTATAGGCTGCTTACCTCAGAGACATGAGAAATATCTCTATAGAAAGCATGAAATATCTACTTTAACAAAAACGAAATAATTCAAAACGAAAATAAATAGGCTACTCTGTTTATGTAGAATAAACCGAATTAAATGTGCTCTCTCTCTCTAGGCGCATCCATGAGGAGATGAGGAGAGTCAATGTCAACTTCATCTTTGCCGCCGACACTGATTCAGAAAACATTACTTTATTAATAAACAATTAAAATGTCTCCTTGCTGTTTTGGTCACATTCATAAGACCAATATCGATTTGTAAATCCCAGGCTATATGCCTTTTTCAGTTGACAAATAAACAGTGCATAGTGCGCCTCCCACCCAATAAATCGCAATAGGCTGAAAGCTTTGTGTTGCTTTTGATATGGAACAAAGTCTCAGATTTAAAATTCTGTCCATTTCATTAAGAAATTCAAGCAATAAATACCGTTTTGGCGCTCTTTAATATGGCGTCATATATCGTTGTAGCTTCTGGGTACTCGCCTGTGCGTTATCAAACGCATAGCAAAAGATTCGTGCCAGTTTCATTTTTGTTCTGGATCCAGTGCTCTGCTGCTACATTGGAGCGCACTCGCCATCAACTGGACAGGGTGGGAATTACAGTTACAATTTACAATAGATCACCCTCAGTGTAATCTGTCAACGTGACAGACGGCCTTCAGATTTTTCCGTCAATGTTAAAAAAATTCCGTCAATGATGGATAATTTTCGGTTAACGCAACCTTTGACCCTGACATACTGTCAAATACTGTGCACAAAAGGATGCTTGAGCACACATACACCTACACCCAATATTTGCATATGCCAGCCGGGAGCGCAAGATTTAAAGGGGCCGCGCACTCTGAATCTGTGCATAGTTAATGATGCCCCAAAATAGGCAGTTAAAAAAATGTATTTAAAAAAATCTTTGGGGTATTTTGAGCTGAAACTTCACAGACACATTCAGGGGACACCTAGGACTTATATTACATCTTGTGAAAGAACTAGGGCTGCACGATATATCGCATGAGATTGTCACGCGCATTTCGTCAGTAAAGCCGATTCCCTGATTACCGCTAAATCGCCATCACCTGCTTTCAAATGGAGCGGCATTTAATAGACAGAACCGTAGATCACTGAAAAGCCACGCAATATCGCGTTCATATCGCAGATGAATCGCCTTCGATAATGAACGCGATATTGCGTGGCTTTTCAGTGAACTACGGCTCTGTCAATAAAAAGCCCCCACGTTTGAAAGCAGGTGATGGAGATTTAGTGGTAATCAGGGAACCGGCTTTACTGACGAAATGCGCGTGACAATCTCATGCGATATATCGTGCAGCCATAGAAAGAACGTTCTAGGGCACCTTTAATCTCTACCAAAGACATCTGCTTTATATTTGATCGAGCACAGTGTAAGTTCAGTCAGGCCATGTAGGCATAGTGCTGCAATCAGATGGCATGGTCCAATCACTACTATTGTCCTATTAGACCAGGGACATATACATGACATACTGCTCGGTAAGTATGCTCAAACTGCTCGCAAACTGTTTGTCATCTTAGCTGGCATGGACCTCACTGCTGAGAGACACTCATCCTAAAACCAAGCTACATCTACACGTTACCACTGTTCGCTTTTAAAGACATTACTAAGTGTCTTATTTGTCTATGTATTTCCCAGCTGATGGTTGCATGGGGAGTTAATGCTAAAGCTCTTGTATGTTCAATTAATTTCGGACAATCCCCCAGAATCCCGATAAGGAACTATACCGCCAAAGATAGCTTGTGTTTCAATAAAATCAAAGTAACTTGCCAAAGTGGTCCTGTCTGAAATAAAATTATATAAATATTTACTACTTCTGTGATAATTTAAACTATTGCATGACATAAATAATGATACTATAAGGCTGAACAGACTTTCAACCAACACAGCACCAACACAGATTTGAATGTAGCGATATGATTTTGTCAAAGGCTTAATAGAAGGGCTAATTGTTGTCATTTAGGAATAAGTTCTGGATACTCCCATAATCTAAATAGGAAAATCTATTTGCGGCAGTCAATGTTGATACTGCAGCGGTCCATCACAAATTAACTAATGTATGGAAAGCACTAGCGTAAACAGTATTAACTTATTTAATGAAAATGTACACACTGTCAAATCTCTGTCAAGGAGAAGAAAGCACAGCTGTTACTACTTATCAATACTGAGAGTACTGAAACTGCTTTAATTATTTCAGTATTGATATTTATTTTAAAAAGAAAAAGAAAAAACAATTGGCAGCCCAAAATCTCTTCTGGATCTGGACAATTGGCACAAATTACCTAGACTGATGTGGGGAAAAAACGCCATTTGCAGAAAAGTGAGTACATCCTTGTCTTTTGAACAAAATATTGACACTGACCTGAGTCCCTCTGTGAGGAGCATATCTCAGGGTATCAGCTATACAGTTTTCAATCGTCTTCTGCAGAGTTGTGGGATGGATCTTGTGGCAGGCCTCTAAATATATAGAAAGGAAAAGAGGGGGGGGGGGGACAATAATGAACACTATTCAAGCCTAAGCAATAAGACAAAATATTTGTAGCCTTGAAGTTTGAATATTTCTACACCAACCATTATATTTCCTAATGACTAATAATATGCAACAAATTTGTGGAAATTAAATAAAAAACATATTCAAAGTAAAATACAAAAGAATAAAATAATACGTGTTGAAAGGACACATTAAAATGTACTGAAACACTAATTTGTAAAACAACAATTTAAATATGTACAGATGTAAGAAAAAGTGAACCACTTGCAAAATCTGTGAAAAATGTGAAAAATATTAACAAAGAGACACCAGACAAAATGCATGTTATTTTTTGTTTAGTACTGTCCTGAGAAAGATATTTTGCATAAAAGATGTTTACATATGACTGAATGATTTTGTGATCCGTCTTTTCACACTGAGGACGACTGAGGGACACAAACTCAACTATTAAAAAAGGTTCAAACATTCACTGATGCTCCAGAAGGAAACACGATGCATTAAGAGTCGGGGGGTGAAAACTTTTTGAATTCAAATATCAAGGTAAATTGTACTTATTTTTTCTTCCGTGAAACATCCAAGTATCTTCTGTTGGTTCCGAAGGGCAGTACTAAACGAAAAACAATTATATTTCAATAAAATAAGAAAAATTGTGACATCCTCACAATTTGTTTTCACCCCTCGGCTCTTAATGCATCGTGTTTCCTTCTGGAGCATCAGTGAATGTTTGAACCTTTTTTAATAGTTGAGTTTGAGTCCCTCAGTTGTCCTCAGTGTGAAAAGACGGATCTCAAAATCATTCAGCCACTGCTGGAAAGGGTTCAAATCAAGCGGCAACCTCCCCCTGTTTCTCGTGAAGCCAATACGGAAGTGAATTAAACTGCAATTCATCGACTGGCCGCTAGGGACAGGCTGCAGAAGTGAGCAGAATCTCATTGACCATCATGTTAAATTAGCCAAGTTTACAGCAGAAAAAAACATGTTTACAGTCTGGTTCATATTGTGGTTTTGGTCTATACTGCGAATTTGCCCTTCATGACAACTCTGAGGGGGGTGAATTTTTTTATAGCTCATCCGTTTAAATTATATTAAGCCTTAAAGTTCTGCATAATTAAGGGCGTGGTCACTTGAGTGACAGGTATGCCGCTGCTGTCTGTGAGCCGTCATGTTACCTCAGCAGCTCATTTCAGCCGCTGAATTTGGCATCTCAGTCGTATTTGTGCTTTTTTTCTGTATTATTTTATACAATATATGGCTTGCTGCATACTTGAGACAGATGTCAGTCTGTGTACATGTGCTCGCATGCGGAACACACGTTGTTGGATCGTCGTGGCATTGGCTAAAAGTTTTGTTCCTGAGATATACTACAATGACAATACCAGGAGGATATACAACTCCGACAGCACTACTTGGATATAACTAAAACTGCTGCACTATTTTGAAAAATTATACTTTGGATACGTGCTCATTGAGAGAACATTTGAGAGACATACATCTGGTACATATATATATATTTTACCCAAGTGCCACGGATTGGATTCATCTCGCGATCTCTATTTCATTATAAAGGTATGAAATCCCATTTGATTTGTGTTATTTGCACACCCCACACAAATTAATTAGCTTACTGGTGTTGGAGCATCTATAACGTTATCGTAAAAAAACCACCGTAGATTGACAGTAATCCTTTAGTACTTTCTAATGATATTGCTATCTTTATTAATATTTTAGATAGTATCTAAGATAGATAGCTAGGGCGGGCGTGGTTTCAGCAACAAGTCGCATGGGCTCCAACTTCGTCCCGCCTCTTTGCCCATTTTCAGTTATCCGTGAGTGACGTGCGGTCACTTGCAGCTAAGATGGCCGCGGCCTCATTTGCGCGTCAAAACTACTGTTCAAAACTCTATGGGTGACGTCACGGACACTACGTCCATATTTTTTTACAGTCTATGGTTCAAATATGCAGAAGATGCTTGAAAACTGAAGAATCTGCAGGACCTGAAGGATCTTTCTGAAGAATATTGGGCAGTTTAACTGCTCAGAACAAACAAGAGACTCATGAACAACCATCACAAAACATAAAAACAGTCGTGGATCATCAGGTAACCACACACAGTATTGAGAATCAATGGTTCACATACTTATGAATGGGGTTATTTTAATAAATTCAGCTATTGTTTTGTCTTAATGTCTGAATAAAAATAGCATGCGTTTTGTAAGATACACGTAGCCAATACACAATACACGTTGCTTTTCTTAGATTAACATTACTAGAAATGGAGGACACACAAACATACTAAGCCTTCTCCAGTTATATCTGAAATGGTTAAAAAAAAACAAAAAAACAAAAACAAAAAAACTTACGGATTATGGAGGTATATAAATCGAGGTCCTGGAAATTCCTTTTCCCCTTTCGACCCTTTAAACTATAGTTGGCCCAAAGGGCATTAGTTCCCAGCTTCCTCATCATTCGTCTCACAGAGTCACCAGGAGTTTTCCCCCCCAGCAGAGACAAATATTGAACCTGTAAAGAGAAAAAGAAAAAAAAAAAATCATAAAAGTAGTTCTCATAGGATAAGGTTTTTATTATCTGTAATTTCCTTACTTCCTCTCACTGTTCCTTTCATTAAAGGATTAGTTCACTTTCAAATGAAAACTAGCCCAAGCTTTACTCACCCTCAAGCCATCCTAGGGGTATATGACTTTCTTGTCTCTGACGATCACAATCACAGAAATTTTTATAAATATCCTGACACATTTGAGCTCTATAATGGCAATAATGCATACCAAACAAGTCTGAGGTGAAGAAACTGCATCCATCCATCATAAACATACAAACCCGATTCCAAAAAAGTTGGGACACTGTACAAATTGTGAATAAAAACAGAATGCAATGATGTGGGAGTTTCAAATGCCAATATTTTATTCAGAATACAACATAGATGACATATCAAATGTTGACATATCAAAAATTTATAATTTTAAGGGAAAAATAAGTTGATTTTAAATTTAAATTTTGGAAGTATTCCTGAGCCCATGTTGTGATTTCCATTACAGTAGCATTCCTGTATGTGATGCAGTGCCGTCTAAGGGCCCGAAGATCACGGGCATCCAGTATGGTTTTCTGGCCTTGACCCTTACGCACAGAGATTGTTCCAGATTTTCTGAATCTTTGGATTATATTATTCACTGTAGATGATGATAACTTCAAACTCTTTGCAATTTTTCTTTGAGAAACTCCTTTCTGATATCGCTCCACTATTTTTTGCCGCAGCATTGGGGGAATTGGTGATCCTCTGCCCATCTTGACTTCTGAGAGACACTGCCACTCTGAGAGGCTCTTTTTAAACCCAATCATGTTGCCAATTGACCTAATAAGTTGCAAATTGGTCCTCCAGCTGTTCCTTATATGTACATTTAACTTTTCCGGCCTCTTATTGCTACCTGTCCCAACTTTTTTGGAATGTGTAGCTCTCATGAAATCCAAAATGAGCCAATATTTGGCATGACATTTCAAAATGTCTCGCTTTCAACATTTGATATGTTATCTATTTTCTATTGTGAAAAAAATATAAGTTTATGAGATTTGTAAATTATTGCTTTCCTTTTTTATTCACAATTTGTACAGTGTCCCAGCTTTTTTGGAATCAGGTTTGTACTTAACAAGGCTCAGAAGGGTTAAGGCCTACTGAAGTAAAGCATTTGTGTAAAAATATATCCATATTTAAACAAGTTATGAAGTAAAATATCTAGCTTCCACCAGACCGCCTTCTGTATTCAACATGTGAAGAAAGTGTAAAACTCATACAGTTCAAAAACCTTGTACTACATCCTACGCCTTCCCTAATAACTTATGGAAAAAAAGCTTAACTGGCGGGATGGCAGTTTTACACTTTCTTCATAAATTTAATACAGAAGGCGGTCTATCGGAAGCTTCAGAAGGCCTTTATTAACCCCCTGGAGCCGTGTGGAATATGTTTATGATGGATGGATGTGGATAGAGACACTTTCTTCAGCTCATACTCATTGATACCCATCAATGCCATTATAAAGCTCGGATGCATCAGAATATCTATCAGTATTTCTTGATATAACATTACTTGATACCGACTCTGATCATGGTTTTGAGTGTCAATACAGTATATCTGTCCTTTCCAATAAAATCCCAAATGCACATAGTAATATCTGACAACTTAATATGTTTAATTTTAATAAAAAGTGAAAATTTGTTTGAAGAAACCGATTTACCCAAAGATCACAATAAGAAGATCTGGCATCTGTCAAATAACCACAGATGTATTTAGGTACACCAATGTTAAATCTACACAAACCTTTGAATGTCACTTGTTCTCATAATGTTGTCAGAAAACAGTATTTTTACATAATTCTTCAAATATCGTTGAAATGTTTTAGCACTTTTTGGCTTAAATAATGGTTTAGACACTACACAACAAAAGGTAGTTTCTCAATTCCAAGAATGCAAAGAACATTCTTTTAGAGACTTTTTCTTTTTGGCTACCTTGAAAGAATGAACTCAGGAGGACACGATTTACAAGAATTGAGATATACTTGTACCACAGTTGTCCTGTTGTAGTTTGAGCACATTTGAGGTGACAAAAGCAATGCACAATAAATAAAACATAACATCACAAACATTATAACCTATTAAAGGGGTTGTTCATTGCAATTTCACTTTTGTAACTTTAGTTAGTGTGTAATGTTGCTGCTTGAGCATAAACAGTATCTGCAAAGTTACAGCGCTGAAAGTTCAATGCAAACGGAGATATTGTCTTTTAAAGTTATGGCAGTTTAATGCCTACAAAAATGACCGGTTTGGACTACAACGAGCTTCTTCCCAGGTTGGTGAAATCACAAACGTACTCGGTTACTAACGTAACCTCGGTTCCCTGAGATACGGAACGAGTACTGCGTATGGGGGAAAGGTCTCCCTTTTTCCCCGCTGCTGAAGCCTTTTTCAATAACGCAGTGTAACTGCATCGTCATTGGTTCACTCATAGACAAGTTGTTGAACCAATGACGGCGCGGCATAGCTGCGCGACCTATGGCGACAAAGCGCGCGAATATTCCCGCCGAAATGGGCGGGGTTAGGGGCTATATAAGCAGGCGTTTCGCCATAGGATTTCAGTGTAATCGACTGAAGCGACGACCCTGAAGCCGCAGCCTCGTGGCACGGCAAGTGACGCAGTACTCGTTCCGTATCTCAGGGAACCGAGGTTACGTTAGTAACCGAGTACGTTCCCTTTCGATACTTCACTCGTACTGCGTATGGGGAACGAATTCAACCACGCCGTGCCACGGCTGGGAACGATACAGCCTGATATTGGACACATGGGAGTGGGTCCAAAAGACAAGCGAGAAGGCAAAGCCTTAATCGAACCCTAGTTACACTTAAGGAAATAATTCCTGGGGTTGTGTGAGGCGGAACTCACCAGAGGCCGCTTAATCACACTGAAAGAACCCGAGCTTGCAAGGTCGGGACATCGAGATGATAGAATCTGACAAAAGTGGACGGCGAAGACCAGCCGGCCGCCTCACAGATGTCTTGAATGGAAACTCCGTTGGACCAAGCCCACGAGGAAGCCATTCCTCTAGTGGAGTGGGCCCTGACTCCTATGGGGCAGTCTGCACCCAGTGAGGAGTAGCACAGGTTAATAGCGTCCACTATCCAACGGGAAAGGCGCTGTTTTGAGACCGGAGACCCTTTGGTGCGGCCACCAAAACAAACAAAGAGCTGATCCGACTGCCTGAAAGGCTGCGATCGCTCCACATAGGTCCTCAATGCCCTGACTGGGCAGAGTAGCTCTAGCTCTCGTTCATCCGCCGAGGGAGGAAGAGCAGAAAGCGAGATGACCTGAGCTCTAAACGGGGTTGAGAGCACCTTAGGAACGTAGCCATGCCTAGGTTTCAGAACGACCTTCGAGTCTCCAGGCCCAAATTCAAGGCATGCAGGGCTCACAGAGAGGGCCTGCAAATCGCCAACGCGCTTAACCGATGCCAGTGCTAACAGCAGAGCGGTTTTTAGCGTTAGGGGCCTGAGATCGGCTGAACCCATTGGCTCAAAGGGGGCTCCCTTTAAGGCCCTGAGGACCAACGAGAGGTCCCAAGTGGGAACGGTGAGGGGGCGAGGAGGATTCAATCGCCTAGCACCCCTCAGGAAACGGATTATAAGGCCGTTACGTCCCACTGATTGGCCAGCAATGGGAGCATGGAACGCCGCAATGGCTGCTACGTAAACCTTAAGAGTAGAAGGGGTGCGCCCCATTTCCAAGCGTTCTTGGAGGAAAGACAGTATGGAGGAAAGACACGCAACATAGGAAAGGTCTATGTTGCGTGAGGAACACCAATCAACAAAGACCGACCATTTCTGGTCATAGAGGCGTCTCGTGGACGGGGCTCTAGCCTGAGAAATGGTATTTAGGACGTCCCCGGGGAGGCTGGTCGGCTCCCATCGAGGGACCAGAGGTGCAGAGCCCAAAGCTCCGGCTGTGGGTGCCAGATCGTTCTGTTTGCCTGAGAGAGGAGGTCCCGTCTCAGGGGAATCGGCCACGGGGCTCTCAGGGAGAGCTTGAACAGCTCCGAGGACCAAACTTGGTTCCTCCAGAGCGGGGCCACCAGAAGGACTCTGTGTTGGTCTTCTCTGATGCGCCTGATGACCTGAGGGATCAGTGCGATCGGAGGGAAGGCGTAAAGGAGCGTGCTGGGCCATGTATGGGCCAGAGCATCGACTTCCTTCGAGAAAAATGTTGGGCAATGAGAGTTGTCTTCTGAGGCGAAGAGGTCTATCTCTGCCCTCCCGAAGAACTCCCAAATCTTGAGGACCACTTGGGGGTGGAGCATCCACTCGTCGGAGGGGATGTTGCTCCGTGACAACATGTCTGCGCCCAGATTGTTCCTGCCAGGAACATGAGTCGCTCTGAGCGACTGAAGCCTCGGAAGAGCCCATTCCAGAAGACGTTTCGCCAGAGCGCATAAGCGGCTGGACGAGAGACCGCCCTGGTGGTTTAAATACGACACCACTGTCATACTGTCCGATCGGACTAGAACATGACGTCCTGTCAAGTGAGCCTGAAAAGACTGAAGGGCCTTCATCACTGCTAGCATCTCTAGACAGTTGATGTGTAGACGGCTTTCCTCGTGACTCCACGAGCCGAAGGCCGGTCTGCCCTCGCACACAGCGCCCCAACCCGAGTTGGAAGCGACCGTTGAGAGCACCGTCCTTCGTGAGACCGCCTGTAAGGGTACTCCGCGCTTGAACCACATAGGGTCCATCCAAGGTTTCAGGGCTAGAAGACAGGCCTGATTGACTTTGAGACATAAGCGGCCGTGCCGCCAGGCGCTGGGAGGAACCCGGAACTTCAACCAGTACTGAAGAGGCCGCATCTGAAGAAGGCCGAGCTGCAGCACCGGGGAGGCGGAAGCCATCAGCCCTAGTAGCCTCTGGAAAAACTTCAGAGGGAGACAGGCTTTGTTCTTGATCGAGGCCGTGAGCTGCTGAATCGTTAGAGCACGCTCCGGTGAGACTACTGCCGTCATGCGGACTGAGTCGAAAACTGCCCCTAGAAACGAGATTCGCTGGGTGGGGCACAGCGAGCTCTTGGCTAAGTTGACCCTGAGACCCAGACATTGTAAATGGCTGAGGAGCACGGATCTGTGGTGTTCCAGCTCGGCTCGCGAACGGGCTAGAATGAGCCAGTCGTCGAGATAATTCAGGACCCGGATTCCCATTTGCCTCAGAGGGGAAAGCGCCGCGTCCATGCACTTGGTGAAAGTGCGAGGAGCCAGAGACAGCCCGAAGGGCAGGACCGTATATTGGTACGCCACTCCCTCGTATGCGAATCTCAAGAATCGTCTGTGACGGGGGGCTATCTGGATGTGAAAATACGCATCCTTCAGGTCCAGCGAGCAGAACCAGTCCTCGGGGCAAATGTGCGCGAGGATCTGTTTCAGCGTCAGCATTTTGAACTTCCGTCTCATGAGGGAGTGATTCAAAAGTCTGAGGTCTAGAATGGGTCTGAGACCACCATCCTTCTTGGGGACCAGAAAGTAGCGGCTGTAAAAGCCTGACTCGCTCTCTGTCGGGGAAACTATTTCCACAGCTCCCTTTCTTAGCAACGTCATAACTTCGGGTCGGAGGACATGAGCGTCGTCCGGATTGACCGCGGTTTGAAGCACCCCGCCGAAGCGAGGGGGCCGTCGTGCAAACTGGAGCGAGTAGCCCTGGGTTACGATCCCCATAACCCATTCTGACACATCGGGGATGGCCTGCCAGGCCTCGGCCCGAGTGGCAAGGGGTTGAATGATATCGGGTGACAGACCGCCGTTGAGGGGGTCGTACACCGAGAGGGGTGGAAGAGGAAATTTGCTCTTTTTTAGATGAGGTGAAATATTGTTCGCCGTGAAAACGGCGTTTGGAGTGGGCGCAACAGGTGTGGGCCCAGCTATCACTTGGAGCATGTTTCCCACGCCCGGAATTAAACGAGGCGGAGGGGAAATTACTCGTGGGAGCTTTGGGGGCTGTCCGGTCGCAACGGGACGATCCCCCATCCTCTTCCTTCCTGACGAATCAGGACGACTTCGGAGGCACCGGGTCCAGCACAATCTTGGGCCGGGGTCCCTGGCGTCTCGGGAAGGGAGGGCGCTTCGCAGGGCGCGAGCGCTGGCGATGCTCCTTGGGTGGCGCTGCCTGTGTTGCGAGTGGAGCTGGCTTGTTCTGCTGAGCCGGCGCAGTCCTGGGGCGGCTGGACGCAGAAGCAGAGCTGGAGCGCTTCGGCAAGAAATGCCTCATAGCCTGAGACGATTTCTGCGCAGCAGTAAAGCGCTCGGTGAAGCCGTCCACTGCAGGCCCGAAGAGACCAGAGGGAGAGACCGGGGCGTCTAAGAAGGCCGTCTTATCCAGGTCCTTGATCTCCGTTAGGTTGAGCCACAGGTGGCGCTCCAACACTACCAGGCTGGCCATGGAACGCCCGATGGCCTGGGTCGTAGCCTTCGTGGCTCGCAGGGCAAGGTCGGTGGCGCTGCGAAGGTCCTTGAAAGCCGGCGCGTCAATTCCAGACTCGTCCAGCGAGCGGAGGAGTTTGGCCTGGAAGACCTGAAATATGGCCATTGTATGGAGCGCGGAGGCAGCCTGGCCCGCCGAGGTGTAAGCCCATCCAGCCAAAGTAGAGGTGGTCCGACAGGGCTTGGAAGGAAGGGCCCTCTTGGTCTTCCATCCCACAGCCGCGGGAGGGCAGAGGTGAGCAGCCACCGCTTCATCTAGGGGTGGCAGGTGCTCGTATCCCTTCTCTTCGGCGCCGTCGACGGCGGTGAGGGCGGAGCGGTGTGTTGTGTGAAGGCGGGCGGAATACGGAGCGCGCCACGACTTCGTGAGCTCCTCGTGGACCTCAGGAAAAAAGGGCGCTGAGCGCTGGCGAGGTGCTTGGCGGCGGCCTGGCAGGAACCACTCGTCCAGGCGGCCGCGAGATGGCTCCTCTGGAGGGGCCCACTCGAGGTCCAGCTCTTCCACGGCTCTGGACAGGATGCGGAAAAGCTCGGCATCCATGCCCTGGCCGTGCTCAATGGGCTCCAAGGGAGGCGGGGGAGCGGGGTCATCCGGCTCGCCAGCCCATCCTTCCGCTTCGGAAGCCGCAAGTGACATGGAGTCATCCTGCTCGTCGTCTGTTCCTCCGAATGAGACGAGGTCACTTGCTTCAGCAGAGGGACGCTGCTCAGGGCGAGAGAACAGGATGGGAGAGAGTTCCCTCGGAGGAGAAGGCGAGGCACGCGGGGGCTGGGCCGGCGTGAGCTCGCCTAACTCCGGGCGCTGAGTCGCTCTACCCCGCTGTCTCTTCCTGGCCGGTTCGCGGGAGGAAGGAGACGGGAGGGCGCGAGCGGCGAGATCGCCCTCCGTGAAGAAGGCGACCCGCGAGCGCAGGGAACTGAGACTCATGCACTCGCAGTGCGGGCATGAGTCTCCAGCAAGCGCGCCGTCCGCATGGGGCTTGCCCAGGCAGGCGACACACTCGCTGTGACCGTCGCTATCGTGCAGGGGGGCCCTGCACGTAGCACATGAGTGACGGGGCATCGTGAGACGCCAGTGCCGTGAAAACGGCAGTTGGGTGGCTCTTTGTAGAGCGGCGAGGGCCGCGGAAGCTCTTAGAAGCGGTGAAAACCGCTGAAATCGCTCTTTTAGAGCGGCGTTAAGCCGCGGGTGAAGCTCTCAGGCGGCGCGCCGGATGGCGGCAGGGGACGCACAGGAAGCGGCCGGGAGCGGGAAGCGGGAGGCGGCGGCTCGACGACGGCGCAGAAGCTGCAGTCAGTGAGGGCGCCGGCGCTGTCCTCAACCAGCGAGTCCAGGCGAGTCCGCTGCGGGAGCCTCTTCAGACGGCGGCGAGAGCTGTCAGGAAGGCGGCGAGCTTCTTCGGCTTCAGGCGGAGATCAGCAAAGAGAAGTAGAGGTCGTCGCTGAAGGAGAAAACACTGAAATCCTATGGCGAAACGCCTGCTTATATAGCCTCTAACCCCGCCCATTTCGGCGGGAATATTCGCGCGCTTTGTCGCCATAGGTCGCGCAGCTATGCCGCGCCGTCATTGGTTCAACAACTTGTCTATGAGTGAACCAATGACGATGCAGTTACACTGCGTTATTGAAAAAGGCTTCAGCAGCGGGGAAAAAGGGAGACCTTTCCCCCATACGCAGTACGAGTGAAGTATCGAAAGGGAACCCTGGGAACAAACACATCCCCGGGAACATGCAACAAGTGGGCCATGTGGTGCAGCATATGGATGCGGAAGAGTTGTGTACATCGGACGCGAGCGGCCCGACACATCAAAAGATAATAGAACCCATTATAATCTGTGATATTTTCTACACTGGATGCGGCACTGAAGAAGTTTCCAGAATCTACAAGTTTAATGCTGGATTTGCACAAAGGCTTTTACTGAAAGATGAAGCAGTTCCCACTTTAAAAGTAGAAGCTGCTGTTTATTGGCTTCAAACTGTAAGTACTTTGTTTGTACATGTCTTTTAAACGTATAGTTCTGTTGCTATTTTTTGGTTTCATCAAGAATGTAAACAAAGACCAAAGCGTTTTTGCCAGTTAGCTAAATTCTATTGCATACTTTAACAAACGCCAACAAACACCAACAAACTTCTATGTTCATAGACAAACAGTTGTTCATGCTGTAAATTAAATGTTACATTTACAAAAATGCTACTACTCAGTCATGTATTCGGCAGTAAAGCTTTAATCAGGATAAAACTGTATATTGAAAGCTAACAAACAGCAGTGACAGCATATCTAAATATTTGACACAAATACTAAATGAAATACCATTCATAAACATCCTTTAAAAGCCGTGATTGCAGAGGTTCTGCCTTGACCCTCTTCATCTGGGTCTGATTCGAGCTTATACAGCAATATAGACGCCATTAGGGTTGTGCTGATGGACAATATCATCGTCCATCGTGATGGCTGACCGACATCATGATGGAGAGACGCCATCGTGATGCCACGCCCCCGCCCCGCCCCTTTTATTCCCCTCACGTGCAACCTATTGGAAAGCCTGGATGAGTCATTAGTTGGGAAATAAAATAACCCTTTCGCACGTAAGTTTAAAATATTCTGGCTTTATTTAGAACGTATTTAGAACGTATCGCTTTATGGTTTCCATGGTGACGCGTCATTGCTTGTCATGTCACACACCGCAGCGCTGTATGACTGATGATCTGCTTTTATTTCAGTTTTCCTTTTTTATTCAAAATATTCACTAATTTGTTGACTATAACATGAAATATTTGATATTCCGATTGTCAAATATGTGAAAGTGGATGTGTTTTGCTGTTTAAACAACTTTATAATGATTGCGTTAGTTGAGCTATACACGTTATGGGCGTCGCCCATAGTTTGTCCCGCAGGTTCTGTTGGATTCACAACATCTTACATGTATTTAAACATCCGAAACCTAAAATAAACATTATGTGGTTGAAAAAACTGCATATTTGTGATATATGAAAAGTGCTGCGCGCGTCCATCTCTGGTTTAGCGCCAGCCAAAGCGCACACGCACATTTGAATTTGGCAATTGATCACGTGATGCACTGCACTGAACGTTCTAATCACACCGGTGTGATCGTACGCGTCAAAGGGATAAATAAAGTAATAAAGTAAAATAATGAATAATAATTATATAATAACGAAAAATTAAAGTACCCCCCCCCCACCTCCGACGATATCATCGTCCATCACAATGTTTTACTGTAAACATCGTCAACTGCCAATTTAGGGGACATCGCCCAACCCTAGACGCCATTATTTACATTTCCACTGAAGCACGTCACAACGAATGGTAAGGGGCGTGGCGTTTCCGGACACTTCAGCAAATCACGATACACTGGGCCTGCTAACCAAACTGAGCGCATTGTGTATTTTGGAGGGTGCGGCTTCATAGAAGCAGGAAGTCAAACGTGTCGTTCATATGACAGTGGAAATAGAGGTGTAGAATAAAGGTAAAATATATGAAAAATACAGCATTTTCAAAAAGACGAAGCATTAAGACATGTTAAACTGTGTCCCAAAAACACAATCAAGCCTAGACAAAAAAAAAACACTGAACCACCCCTTTAAAAGGTTTCTGTACATATTTAGATATTTTTTATGCTTTTATTTTACCGCAGATGAATTAAGATTGCATAATGCGCATAAGGCATACTGAGAAAGTTCCTTTGTAAAACAATGTGAGCATTAGAAATGACACCTGGAGATGATGAGTAAAATCACTAAAAAGAGAAGCAAACACCATTAATTCACCATTGTGGTGATCAGTGTTTCCTGTAGTAGGGCTCTTGACTCATGTTTGGTAGCTTTTCTCTGACTGCTGTATTAGTGCATTCCGAAATGAATTCTCAAAAGAATTTGAGACAGATTGACATACGACTGTTAACTGTTAATAGTGACAATGGTGCCAAGTTTGTTTATTATTCATTTTTTTTCAGAAATTCGTATAGTAATTTATGCGTATTTGGCATGCTGTCCGGGGGAGGGCTCTGAGCTCGGAATTGAGCCTGAACCCAGATTACTCCCCCTCCTTAACTGGGATAGAAACCACTCAAGAGTGAGGTGATAGGTGTTGTGAAGGAATGCTGTGAAACTTGTTGCGGGATAGATGTGAGAGACGGCTTCCTCTTGCACTGATTATCTGAACGTGCGTCTCCCGAATTTTGTTAAATAAAACTTCATTAATGCTTAAATTCCATAAGTAATTTACCAACAGAAATACAACTAAAACAGTTATTATTAAAGCAAACGTTGATCTGCTTTATCAAAGCAGAAATGTTGTCATAAAACACCTGCAATTGCTAAAAAAATACATAAACAAAAGCCAACAAGAGCACAACAAAAGCAAACACTGACCATCATGAAGGGTGACCTCAAATTTCCAACCAAGCATAAACATCTAAACCCCTGTTCATTTTAATGAGAACTTGTATACATAAATGACAGAAATAAAGTCAGACTTATTAGTAATTGTTTGTGGAGTTGTTTAATTATCTGCTGAAATATTGAGTGATTTCATGTCCTTCATGATTTTATCTAAGGCTGTGGCTGGAAGTCAGATGTAGTTGCTATTGTTTTTGTCTTGATTCTTCACTGATTTAGATTCTTAACAGTAGGTGTTCAAATGTTTTGAAGAAAATGTCATGAACTACATACCAACCGTTCAAAAACACTCCTCTAACATAAAGAAAAAAAAAATGAACATTTCCATAACAGAAACAGAATGATTGAAAAACATTCTTAGAAAAATAGTTAGAAGGGAATACACAGCAATGACCTATTTTCACATACCACTTTCCCTTTGTGCGATGAATCCTTCAATTTTTCTGAAGCTTCTTCAAGTTCTTTAGGTGTCTTTAGTTGCCTGCTTAGCGGTTCCAATTCCACATCAACAGAACTTATTTTTTTGGTTAGAATTGACTGAATGTTATTGACAGACAGTTCAATCATATCCAGTTTCATGAAAATGGCCCTTACATACGGTGGTATGTAAGAATCATCTGAAATATAAAAATACATCTTACTGTCATATGGTCCTTTTTAACCACAAGACATTACAATGAGGTTCAGGTAGTGGTGTGTGATGTCACAATTTTATAAAGTGGAATATTAAAGTGCCCCTATTATGGCTACTTAAATGTTCCTAATATTGTTTTGTGAGTCTCCTATAACAGGTTTACATGCATGCAAGGTCAAAACACAGTTTTGTTTTCTCATAATATACATTTAATTTCACCTCAGTTCATTGTGCCCATAGGAATAACTGAATGACAGCTATCACATCACAAGACACTGTATATAGAATGTATGGACAGAAAAGATAGCATCAATTTTACCGTAACAATTCGAGCCAGACGTTACGATGAAACGTCTGAAGTAGTCGATCAACCAGAAACTGATCATGACTGGAGTATGACATTTTATATGGTAAGAGTTATTTAAAGGACGCAATAGCAGCATCACTGTTTTACTTTATGTAGGTGCACCTTTGGGAACTGTATCAGAATGCCAAAGAAGCTGAAAACCTCTAACATAAGATAAACATTTAGGCCAGATGTGTACACAGACTTTATTATTGTTTAAAGGTGCCCTAGAACGTTCTTTCACAAGATGTAATATAAGTCTAAGGTGTCCCCTGAATGTGTCTGTGAAGTTTCAGCTCAAAATACCCCATAGATTTTTTTTTTATAAATTTTTTTAACTGCCTATTTTAGGGCATTTTTAGGGCATTTATATTTGATTCTGAATGAGTTTGATAGTGCTCTGTGGCTAAAGCTAACATTACACATTTTTATTATAAAGAATGAAGTTGTGTTTATGAATTATACAGACTGCAAGTGTTTAATAATGAAAATAGCGACGACTCTTGTCTCCGTGAATACAGTAAAGCGTGATTTATACTTCTGCGTCAAGCGTAGCATGCGTAGCCTACGACGTAGCCTATGACGTAGCCTATGACGTAGCCTATGACGTAGCCTATGACGTAGCCTGACGTGCACCTCTTCAAAAATGTAACAACGCGTCAATTCTACACGGACCGCAAATGCTCTGATTGGTCTGCTAGAACCCCTCCCTCGGGTCAAAAAACTGGCGCGGAGCACTCGGAGAAGAGCGAGCACTTTCAACTTCACTATGAATGAAAAAACACTCTGTTTCAGAGGACACATGAAGTCAAACTGCAACAAAAGTCATTACCTATTTGCCGCTTCTCTGCCGTTTCTGTTTGTAAGCTTCTCTGACAACGTACATCACGTACATGACAAGTTGCTTCTTCTTCGGCTTTTGTTTTGATACTCAACATGACCGCGGACACCGCCTCCTAGTGGTCTGCATGCACGTCGACGCGGACAATGATGCAGAAGTATAAATGAAAACAGACGCATAGCCTACGGCGCAGAGGCTCTGGCGTAGGTCCAACGCTGAAGTATAAATCAGCCTTTAGAAACGATGGTAACTTTAACCACATTTAACAGTACATTAGCAACATGCTAATGAAACATTTAGAAAGACAATTTACAAATATCACTAAAAATATCATGATATCACGGATCATGTCAGTTATTATTGCTCCATCTGCCATTTTTCGCTGTTGTTCTTGCTTGCTTACCTAGTCTGATGATTCAGCTGTGCACAGATCCAGACGTTAATACTGGCTGCTCTTGTGTAATGCCTTGAACATGGGCTGGTATATGCAAATATTGTGGGCGTACATATTAATGATCCTGACTGTTACGTAACAGTCGGTGTTATGTTGAGATTCGCCTGTTCTTATGAGGTCTTTTAAACAAATGAGATTTATATAAGAAGGAGGAAACAATGGAGTTTGAGACTCACTGTATGTCATTTCCATGTACTGAACTCTTGTTATTCAACTATGCCAAGATAAATTAAATTTTTGATTCTAGGGCACCTTTAACATTACAATGGTGTTTACTGTTTACAGCTAATCGACACATTTTTAGACAATATTGGACCCACATCTGAAAAGCAGAACTGACGTGAGTTAGCCGGTTAGCAGGAGACAGAGTACTTGCACAATATAACAAACCAATTTTGAACGATCGCTATAAAATATAAACATCAATTATTAATCAGGTTGAGATTCAGAGGAGCAACCTGGTCCACATAAACTAGTCACTGATCCATATTTTACCATATTTATTATACGGTGCACCTTCAGATTTAAAACTTTGTCAAATGTTTTTATTCACTTAGTGCTGTTACACAGTACATAAAAGGTAATTTTCAAAAATCCATAATAGGGGCACTTTAAAATGTCTGAATACAAAAGATACTTTTAAAAGAATATCGTAGTATTGCGCTAAGGCACATTCTAACATGACCATTCACATTTAGTATTGCTCAGGTGACATTACAGTTTATTTTTGTCTGCATTTTAAAGCTTTGGTAGTAAAACATTTTATTCACACAATGTTCTGACACGTGAGTATGTTGTCAAACAGTGAATAGTTGAATAGTTCTCTTTATATGCATCTAATTGCAGTAAATCTGTCTACTTTTCTTTTAAAATCCTTGCATGGCAATGACCAGGAATCCAACTTACTTTGAGAACTTGGAGTTGCATTCGGAATCGTACTGGTACTGGTAATGGAGGAACCTAAATTGCAAAATAACATGTTAAGACTGTGTACAATTACATTGTCACCAAAAGCAAGTTGTCAAGTGGTGACAAACATACCTTTGCTCCTACTATGTGACAATGTAGCAGTAGCAGTTGGGGTTACATCCAAATGTGTGTCCAAATCTTCCAAGAAATAAATAAAGAAAGAAAGAAAGAAAGAAAGAAAAAAATTAACAAAAGAAAAGTATACAAATGTAATCAGAGTTATAAGGGTTCTGTACTTCAAGGTCAAAATTACAGTTTCAGTGCAGCTTCAAAGAGCTTTAAACGATACCAAACGAGGAATAAGAGTCTCATCTAGAGAAATGATATTAAGCATCAGCATTAGTTCAGGCAGGCCTCGTAGTCAAGCTCCGCTATCAGCTGATTCACAAATTTCAACCACACCCATATCAGCTGATCCAGTTTCTATGGACTCCATTGGCAACTCTAAAATAAGGCGCATTACTTAAACGCAGCTTCCGTCTCTCTGCTTGCTCGGCTGCTTCCACTGCACACTGCTTGCAACCCACCTCCTCCCCAGCTCCTCCTTAAACTTAATCAGTGTCATTCTGCTGTCATTGATGAATGCTCTGTTCTCAATTTTGTGCTGCTCTCCCAGTTAAAAAATGGGAGGTTGTCCCCAGAAGCTGCTGCTGTTCCCAGTCTTGGCTTTCATTGAGCTCATGAAAAGGACAGGGAATTTAGAACAGAGTCATACCGCCAAATTGTAACTTTAGCAAAATATGCCAATAAAAATTGACAAAATCTTGTCTCTTGTAATTTTTGAGTTAAGTGGTCCTGACTGAACTGTCTTTTTTATTTATTTTTTTATTTATACATTTTAACCATAAATGCTCATCTTGAACTAGCTCTCTTCTTTATTAGAATTCCGACACTGCTAAGTGTATTACTGCCCTCCACAGGTCAAAGTTTGATCTAATTGTTATATACTTGCACAAGCATATTGTATATGACCATTTAGATCGACTTTTTGAGGGCAGCAATACACTTAGCAGCATCTACACTACCGTAATTCTAATAGAGAAGAAGAAGAGAGCTAGTTTTTTTTTTTTTTTTTACGGCCAATGGTTTCTCTAGATAAGACTTATTCCTCATCTGGACCTAATGTAAATGCTGTAAACGTTGTTCGCTGATCAATGTTATATGTACATGAATGCCTAAATAAAATCTGTTCATCATATAGGTGTAAAGCCATTGCGTTTCTTCAAGACTTGGATTAAATCACTTAATTCATGTGGATTTAATTTAAAAATATATTAATTTGTGTACCATAGTACCACTGGTAGCTGAACATGGCAAATATCAAGAATCCAACTTACTTTGAATGCTTACTTTGAATTAAGAGCATTGATGGAGGCATGTAAAGTTGTGCAAAGTTAGAGTGTACAATTTGATAGTAAGTTTTCTAGTGATGACAGACAAACCTTTGCCACTGCTCTGTAACATGGTCCTGTTTAAGGTTTCATCCAAATTTGTAAGCAAACCTGCAAAAAAAAGGAAAAAAAAACAACAACAGAGTTTTGCGTTATAAGGGAACTACAAACCCTTTTCCAGAAAAAAAAAAAAAAAAAAAAGGAAACCGTAAAATGCAATGAAATTAAGAATATGTACAGTTTCAGGAACTTAAAATTTAACATGGCTGTCAATCCTAATTAGTAAGCATTGATCCAAATATTGACTAGTCTTGTTAATAAAACACTAGCAGTCAGTGCACAACACAATGCAAAAATAAACATGCAAACTGCACGCTGAACAGAGATGTCTGCCCTTATCAGTACATGGATCAGCTATCATCTTTTCTACATGCCTTGCACTATACAACACAAGTCCACATTACTTTTAATGATTTTCAAACCAAATTTGTGGGACAGTGCCTGCATGTACAGCTGGACAGACAGGGTAAAAACAATATTATGCTAAAAATGGACACTAACACTTACTCCTGGTGGTGTCTGCCTGAAAATAAATCCATTGAAGGAGTGACTAAAAAAACAAAAACAAGGTCATATTAAGTATGGAAGGTTGGTGCACTTCACTGAAATCTATTTGCAAATTTCTGAGGAACACAAGAAACCAAGATTATACACAGACATCAGACACTTTGTGGCTACTTAAAGGTGATAGAGAGGATTTTTTTGTCGACTGAGAATCCAAAGTTTTTGAAATGAGCGCATGCGTAAGAACAGCCCCCCTCCTTCACAGCTCATTTCAAAGGAACGCTTCCCAAAACTCGTGCACGAGTATAGGAACACGAGTGTTTACCACCGGCATTCGCTGTGTCGTGTTAGTGGATTCATTATGTCGGACTCACCGCAGGTAACTCATAATCTGCAGTTGTTATTCCTGTCTCCTGACAAAAACATTGCATGCGGCGCCTGTAGAGTGTGGAAAGTTACTGGAGCGTGCAGCTGCGCACGTCTCGCACAAGGAACGTCACGGCAGTGATTGACAAGCCAGAGGGCCAATGTTTTGATTGGCTGATGTTTTTAAAGCCCTACCTCGTGCACAGATGATGTATATTAATATTATTACTTTCAGTGCACCTAATAAATAGTCTTTTATCAGTTAGTAAAGACAGTTTCAAGTAATATTGCAAAAATGTATAAAACAAAACATCCTCTTTAGCACCTTTAATACAATTTACTTACACGCAGGCATTGGTGGCAACTTTGGAGTCTGATCCATTGTGTCAAATGTGTCAGTTTTTTTCTTCATTCTCTTGGCTAAGGGCTCATCTATATCTGTATCTAATGGAGAAACATTTGCAAATATCTGTCGAGTAAGCATGTACCATGTACCATTTTATATTATTTTGAAAATGGGGGAAAGCCACAAAAAACAAAGAGGTATCAAACACTCTTTTACCCGAGTCAAGGTACCGAGCAGGAGTAACGATCTTCCTGCCTGTTTGTTCTTCCTGGTCACTCTCCAAATTAGAGGTTACTGTTGCTTGGTTGACCTTTTCTCTGGCCTTGTTGTAAGGTGTCTACAAAATGTAGGTACAGATCAGAGCAGAGAGACAGACAATATTAAAATGTGTGCAACAGTTGTGTATTTACTAGTGTCCCATTTTCATATTTATATGAAATACTTAAAGGGATAGTTTAACCAAAAATGCATCCAATTACTCCGAACCTCTATGGATTTCTTTCTTCTGTTTAACACAAAAGATGATATGAGATACAAAAGAAAAATCAATTTTTTTTCAGTTTTGTGTGTGTGTGTGTGTGTGTGAGTATAAAGAAAAACTGGATTTAAATGGGCAACCTACATGGTTACAGGGTTATTACATTTATTGTTTAAATTATTATTACAATTTGTGTAAACTATCTCTTTAACTTGTGTGACAATGTAATAATTTGAAAGATCTTTTTAGAAGGTGTCTGTTTGCATAGTTATCAAGATAAAATAGTAAGGAAAAATAAAATACCTGTGTATGTTAAAACAGAGACTTTACATTTGACCCAACGTGTTTTATCTGGTATCTCTCTCCTTTTGACTTTGGCCGTAACATTCTTCTGTGGCCAGTAGCAAAATACAGTCTACAGAAAATATAAAAACAATATGTTTATCTTTGTACAGTAAACAATAGCTCAAAGATGTGACCATACCACAGTCCAAAGCAAGTTTCTAGGTGTCAAGTCAGAGACAAAATCAAACTGTCATATGGTGCATTTTGGGCACTCAGTAGGTGCTGAAGTATGTATATTCCAGTATAATGCTGCTGCGAAAGAGGCTAACTTACCACAGATCACCGTTATTTGCTAAAAGTATAGTCATACTTGCAATTTCCCAGAACAGGACTCTCAAAAATTGCCAGCCTGAAGCTTGAGACTATTACATCTTACAGTCAGAGAACTAAACTGCATCTGTGTTAAAGGGGACATACCATGAATATGATAAAAATATATAGAACTAGAAAAAGGTAGATGGGGGTGGAGGATGGATCCTGATAAACACTCAGATGAACAGAGGTAATGCCGCATTCCAGGCAACTCGTAACCCATGCTTTTCTAACGTTCTACCTGTGAAAGTCCACTGGAATGGCAGTCAAACCCGTGACTTTCCTCATACTAAACTCATATTAGATCGATGTACTCCCAGTTTTGCGCTCTGACATCACATAGCCTGTAGAAGTACAATGGCAGCCCCTACGGATGCAGTGTTAATGCAAGTGGTACACGGAAATAGAAATATACTTGAGGACAATATAACGCTGCAATCAAATTAATAACAATATAATAATGATAAATAATACACATTACACTGGACCTAATGTATAGGCAAAACAGCAGATCTAAACACAGGAACGCATAGAAACACTATGAACAACGACACGCAAGGAAACAACACATAACACCTTCAACGACTAACAGCACACAAATGAAACACAAGTACTATATATACACAGAGGAGACTAGCGAACTAGGAGACTAGGAGACTATCTAAACAAGATAACAAGGGGGCGTTGTAAATGGTAACACCTGGGGAACCTAATCAACAAACTACAAAAAACTACAAAGCATGAAATAAAACAGAAAATAACTAATGTGTCCACAAACAAGGAATGCATAACAGAGGAAATAAATGACAGAACACACAATTATGTATGACAATGTTATGTGTCTGCAACGTTAAGTATGTTGTCAAAGTATATCACTAGTTGAGTTGATTAACTGAATGCTCTTCACCTGTCCTAGTTAGGTTAATTATCTGAACCTGCTCCTACCGAACTTTGTTAATAAAACATCATAACGTGACAAAGGACAACCCAAAAACTTTGTTTTTGGTAGGTTTTTTCTGCAAGCAAGTAGAAAACTGATGTAAGAGGGCCAGTTGTAACACCATTGCAAAAGTTCGAGCAAAGCATGCTAACTGATCTGTTGTTGGATGCACAGACGAGCACAGAACACCTTCAGAGTCTTTTCCTCGCTTGTAAAACTGTTGGTCATAGAAGATGTGCGATCACCTCTGTGGTGTAATCTTATTTAAGAACTGAATGTGTCCAAGAAAACAGGTCAATTCATATACCAGTATGTCATTTAACACCAGACTGTATGCTTTGAACACATGCACAGCTGATTCTCAAAGATAGATTGATACAAAATGTTCATGATCCAAATTCACATGCTTTTTGTGATGTTTTGAAATTGTCTGGATGAGTTTCGTTAGCACATTGCTAATGAGAATCACTTTTTTAAAGTCAGTACAAGCTTACATGATTATATATTGCATACATAAGTTAGGAAATACCTTTTCAGTTGTCTCTAGCCAGTTAGTTGGCACAGCATCCACTGTGTTGGTATTCAGGAATTTGACAACAGCAAACATTTTGACGGTGCTCTGAAAATAAAATAAAATAAAATAAATGTTGTCACACTGATCTTTCAATCAAATCCCTGATTTAAATTCATATACAGATAGAAGTACATACCACTTGGATGTATGGAATCTTAAAGTGTTGTATTTCCAGAAATGGAAACAGAGGCAGAAAGTATTTTTGAAGAAATAAGAAATTCTTAAATGAATATCTTGAGTGGCTTGCCAAAAAAAAAAAAAAAAAAAGGCCACACAGCAAAATGTGTCTTCTGTGTGCAGTATTAATTAGAGTACCATTGCTCCCAAAATAAATAAATAACTATGTAACAGTGTATGAACCCAGCTAACATAATTTAGTTATAAGAACATTCTCTAAAAAACATTACAGGAACGTTTTTAAAAGGTATAATGTTCCTCAAATGTTGATCTAAAATTCAACATTCTAGGAAAGTTGATTTGTAACATTCCAAGAACATGAAAATGTTCAGTTTTCTTAATGTTAGTATAATGTTATTTAAAGGTTAGTATGATGTTCCTGAAACATTCTTTCAATCATTCAGACACCTGCTGTGAACAAACACTGAAAGAAAGAGAAATAAAACAACTACAAATAAGAACTACAACTTTCTTCAGCCATAGCCTTAGATAAACTGAAGATAAAAGACATTAAATCTCTGAAGATCTGATTAAACAACTCCACAAACAGCATTACCAGCTTCAATTATTACTAACCAGACTGACTTTGTTTCTGTCACACGTCTACAGAAGATCTTACTGAGAATTAACAGAGGTTTTGTTTGAGGTCACCATCATGGAGGTTGGTGGTTGCTTTAGTTGAGCTCTTGACCCTTGACTTTTGTAGAGTTGTTTCTTCATCAGCAATTGCATGTTTTCAGGAAACATTTCTCTACTGATAAATTAGATCAACGTGTTTGTTTTAGTAACAGACAAATGACTGTTTTATTTCTGTAATTGCTAACTTAAAAAGTTGTTGTATCAAACTCAACTAATGTGAAAAATATCATTTGCAACACTGTCATTGTTAACGTTTTCTTTAAAACATTGTTTTGTGTCATTTATACACTCAGAGACATCAACATTCATCATATGAAACACAACAATGGTGACATGCTTCACGCCAGCATACAAAACACATTCATGGTTCCCAGCATGCATTGCGGCATAAATAAATTACACAGCTAAATTTTTTTTTTGTCACCATTGTTGAAGTTTGTATGAAGAGTGCTGATGTCTAAGTGTGTCATTTTTAACTTCTAAATAGTATTGGACATTCCAATATAAATCAGTTCAGTGTTAAAAATGATTTCTAGCACATTTTTGAGTTTATTATTTCCTTTTCATGTAACACTTCAATACCAAAAGTAAAGAAAACTACAAAAAAAGGCAGATGTTTAAACCACTTTAACGCAGTTGTTTGTCTGTTATTAAGACACATTGATCTAATTTATCAGTAGAGAAATGTTTCCTGAGAACATGCAATTGCTGATAAAGAAGCAACTCAACAAAAGTCAAAGGTCAAGAGCTCAACTAAAGCAAACGCTGATCTCCATGATGGTGATCTCAAATGAAACATTTTCAATAAGCTATCAACATCTAAACTTCTGTAGACGTGTGACAGAAATAAAGTCAGTCTGGTTAGTAATAAGTGAAACTGGTAATGCTGTTTGTGGAGTTGTTTAATAAGATCTTGAATGTCTTTTATCTTCAGTTCATCTAAGGCTGTGGCTGAAGAAAGTTGTAGTTTGTGTTCTTATTTCTCTTTCTTTCAGTGTTTGTTCACAGCAGGTGTTTGAATGATTGAAAGAATGTTTCAGGAACATCATACTAACCTTCAAATAACATTATACTAACATTAAGGAAACTGAACATTTTCATGTTCTTGGAATGTTACAAATCAGCTTTCCTAGAATGTTGAATTATAACATTATGTTGAATGTAACATTATACCTTATAAAAATATTCCTGTAACATCAAGAAAACTGGATGTTTTTAATGTTCCCAAAACCAACACTGAATATTTAGAGAACGTTCTTATAACAAAATTCTGTTAGCTGGGAAGTTTGTGAACTCCTTAGAATGAATGAAGCAATGTAACTACAATTCTCAAACCACTGTCTGCCTTGGTCATAAATGCCTGCCTGCTCAAATGCCTCTCAGATAATGTTTTTATCCGAGTGTGACTGTCTCTGGCTGTGTAGACTCCAATCAACCTTGAGTCACAGGGTTGCATAAAGAATGGCTCAAGCCGATCATAGACACGACAGAGCAAGATCTTCTCCCCATGCTCTGTCTCACCAGACACTGCAACAACTTCACAGCTCTCTAGATCACTAAGAATGAAGACATTGTTGGGTTGTTTGATCTCCACTGTCTTTTTTGGTTTATGATGTATCGTTCTCAGTTTGTCTCTTTCCCCAAGCCGCCTCACAATCTGTGAGAGAGGGTTTCGCCCAGAACGAACCAATCTTTTCAGCTGATGCAAGTAATTTTCAAAAGAAAATGCACTGCACTCATCAAGACTGCTGTAAAGGTTTGCATCTGATGCCAGGTGTACTAGACTGTGGACATTGTAAACGAGAAACTCATCCCCATACAAATGTCTTCCCTGTGCAACAAAGTACGCTAACAACTCCTCTGCATAGTGACTGTACTGTTTCGCCAGTCTTGGGCAAACAAGAATGGATAATGCCACACTAAAAACCAGGAAGTGCTCATACAGCTGGTCAGAAATAATGCCTTTAAGCACAATTTTCCCTGTATAGAGGGCAAATTGTCTCAGCTCTGTGGCCTTCCATCGGTCAATTTCTTCCAAGCCTCTTGGTTTTCTTGCAAACACATTTGGAATGCATGGTTTAAGGTTCAGGAGCTGTAAATTGACCTGCTGAACATGCCCAGAGGACAATCTGATTCCCAGAGGTCCCCTCAGCCACACGAGGATCAATTTGCGCATAACCCCAAGACAACATTGGTGCATATAGTCACCAGGGAACTGTTCGATCATATTTATTGGGAGCTGGCAAAATGGTGACACAACTGAAGGCAGGTGGTGCTCCTCCTGAGACTGATCTCGAAATGCTTTATCCGTTCTCAATGTCAGGTTGGTTATTTCAGGATAAATCACCCGATGGCCATCCCACACTCCTTTTTGTGTGCATTTGTCACATCCGTAGTATCCTGAACAGAGTTTTATTGACTTCACAAGAGCCTTGGCTGGGGCATCACATGTAACACAACGCAGCTTCATCTTGATCAAACCACTTTCTGTCTCTAGTCCATTTTCTAAAATACTGCAAAGGTCACCGACAACATCATTAAGAAACTCAAGATCAGTTGGCTTTGATGAACCAAGACACAAAGCCAATGGAAATACAGAGGGAGGAGTTAAATTCAATTGGCACAATACCGGCCACAGTGTCTGTTTGGTACTTTTAAAGAGTGGCAAGCCATCAATATTGATGGAAAAATCTAATTCAGAAATATCCTGTGAAGGATACATTTTCAAATGCTTGAGGAACTGGTCTTTGCAGCCAAGGTAGACATACTGCATTCCTGACTTCATCTCAAACTCAACACTTTCATTGGTGGCAAGCAATGTTTTTGCTGTCCTTGGCAGCTCTGGGTGTCCATTTTCTATCAGAATTTTAAGCAAGGATTCCACTGCATTATGTTTTATATGAAATTAATTTGTCCACTGTGCATTGACATGTCTAAGTGGTAGGTTAGGCTCCCTATTGCTGCTTTGGGACAGAAAATCATCAACATCTCTGTCATCTGCATTATTCTGTTTGACCAAACCTTCCTCTTTTGTAGTTTCTTGGTTAAACAGTGAAGGACCAGGAGGAGAGACATTTGTTGGCAAAAACTCTGATGCATTCGTTTGAGCCCTTGCACATTTTTCTTCTAATCTTTTTGCTCTTTTCCAAAGGGAAGAGTACTTTCTATCCGACATCGCAACTAGCCTTATTAGCCTATAATTATATATGCAAAGAGTAACACAGCAAAAAGGTTGATTAAAAAATCATACCGAGCACAGTGTTGCATCCATGCTGCTTTCACTGTAAAGAAAGAACACAAACAAATGACTGTATAAGCAAATATTCATGTGAAGTGAATAATTGATGGTAATGACATAACTATAATACAACATTAATAGACATTCCTGAAAAAATGTGACACAAAACACCAGCGTCATTGTTATTTGTTAAAAAACATATTTACTTTATATATGATATAAAGTGTATATATATATATATACAGAAGAGTAATATAATCATGAAAATTTATTAACTGCAAAACTGTAAAAATCGAAATGAAAATTGGCGGGAAACGGTGTTGCGATGTGTGTTTAGGCGCCAGTTTTTGAATTTATAATGAATGGTGAACTTAAAACATGCAGCGTGAATTCAGCTCTTTATTTTATTTTTCTTTATCATGTCTTAGATAAAGGTGTCGTAAAATTTCCAAAAGCCATACAACTCTTACAACAATTAACGTTAGACCTTTTTTTCCCTTCGTTTTGTACAAGGTAAAACACATCCCCAAAACTACTTGTCCTGTCTCTAATCAAAATGAATACACACTCAGTCATCACTGTGTACAATTTAGTCAATATAACAGATAAAATGACCTTTTCCTGGGCTAACATTCTGTCATCAGATAATTGATAATACCGAAGGACACTGATAACATTAAAACGTTAAACAAAGCAAGCCCGGCCTAAATACTAATGAAACACTGCATGCATTAATTTAATTTACATTGCTTTAATTTATCATTACCTTACCCCTTTTTGCAGCAGAAAGCCTGGTAAATGAAGTCTTTTCTCTCCTTTCTCTGCTCGATTATACCAATTTATCCAACTGATTTTGATTGGCTGGCATGTGTATCTGATGTGTATCTGGCAAACGGTTATAGTTCCCGGCAGTTTAATTTGAATTAATGCGCTGCTTTCATTGGCGCACACGTGCGCATACACATGCACGGTTTTGTGTGGTGTTCTTTTTTTTTTCTCCCCAATTTAAAATGTGCTTTATTGTTCTCAGTTCATGGAAATATAAGTAAATGTTTATAGTAATGTACGCTAATGGTAATTTACTGTCACAGAAAAAAATAAAATAAAAATAATAATATATATATATTTGTTGACTTTAAGATGAGAGAAACAAGTGAGAACAAAAATAACCAGATGTTACATAACTAAAAAACATAATTTATGGCATTATAAATGCACTGAATAATGATATTGTAACGAATGGAGACTCAGGCAGGGATCCATATGCAAGCTTTTATTTACAGTGAGCGTGGTCGTACAGGCAGGGTCAAACAGGAACAAACAGGAGCAATAAGGAACAGGCAGAGTCGTAGTCAGGGTACAGGCAAGGATCGAGGCAGGCAGCAATGGGTCATAAAACAGGAATCAGGCAGGAACAGTAACAAACAGGTAAACAGGGAAATAACGCTTGGAATTGTACACTGAGGAAACAAGACTTCGCGGTGAGGTGGTGTGTGTATGAGTCTTTTATAGTCCAGGTAATGTGTGGCAGCTGGGTGTGGTGATTAGTGTGGAGTGATTGTGAAGTGAGTGCAGGTGATGAGCAATGGAGGATCATGGGAAATGTAGTCCGGGATGTGACAGGAACAGACGTGATCGTGACATAACGCCCCCTCCCGGAAGGCGCGTCCTCGCGGCGTAGATGACACCAATGGGGGGGGGGGGGGGGGGGGGGGTGCATTGGAGCTCTAGTGGCGGACAGGAAAGGAGTCTCCAATGCAGGTTCCCGGGCCGCCATGGCGGGTCAGGTGCTACGGGCAGCCATGGCGGGTCAGGTGCCACGGGCAGCCATGGCGGGTCAGGTGCCACGGGCAGCCATGGCGGGTCAGGTGCCATGGGCAGCCATGGCGGGTCAGGTGCCACGGGCAGCCATGGTGAGTCCGGAGTGTCAGAAGGCCATGGGGGATCAGGTGGCTTGGGTAACCTCGGCAGGTCAGGTGACTTGAGCAACCACGGCAGGTCAGGCGGGTCAGGTGGCTTGGGCAGCCACAGCAGGTCAGGTGGTCTGGGTAACCACGGTAGGTCAGGTGGTTTGGGTAACCACGGTAGGTCAGGTGGTTTGGGTAACCACGGTAGGTCAGGTGGTTTGGGTAACCACGGCAGGTTAGGGTCCATAAACGGCCATAATAGTTCAAAGGCCAATGACGGCAGTGGCCAGGCAGAGTGCCCACCCATAAGCTCCCCGCCCTCAGGTATACTGCCCCCCCCCAAAAAGTTCTTGGGGATTTCAACGGGGTCTGTTGCGGCCTCGTGGGCAAGGAGTTCAGGTGGTTCCGGCAGGGCCAGGCGTTCGGGTGGTGCCGGCAGGGCGAGACGCCTGGGTGGCGCTGACAGAGCAAGGAGTTTGGGCGGCGTTGGCAGGGCTAGGAGCTTGGATGGCGCCGGCAGGGCCAGGAGCTCGGGTGGTGCTGGCAGGGCAAGGAGTTCAGGTGGTGCTGGCAAGGCAGGGAGTTCAGGTGGCGCCGGCAGAGCGAGAAGCGCAGGTGACGCCGGCAGGGCAAGAAGCGCAGGTGGCGCTGGCAGGGCAAGAAGCGCAGGTGGCGCCGGCCGAGCAAGCAGCTTGGGCGTAAGAGGGGGAAGAACGGAAGAAGCCTTCCTCCTCCTCCTCTTCCGAGGATGAGGCGATGCGGCCATCTTGTTCGTAGACACAGGCGATGCCGCCATCTTGTCCGTAGACACAGGCGATGCCGCCATCTTGTCCGTAGACACAGGCGAACTTGAGAGCGTTGCAACCGGAGTACTTGAGAGCGTTGCAACCGGTTGGCTTGAGAGCGAAGCGGCCGGCGGACTTGAGAGCGAAGCGGCCACCGGGCTTGAGAGCGAAGCGGCCGACTGGTTTGAGAGCGAAGCGGCCGGCGAGGACTTGGGGATGCCAGCTGCTCGGACCGTAGTCAGTGGAGGATCAGCCACACTGGAACGCAACCCTCTCCGCTCCCGGACTGATCTAGAGACGTGACGTGACTCTGGGTGATCAGCGGCGACGTGACTTTGCTCTGGGCGATCAGCGGCGACGTGACGTTGCTCTGGGCGATCAGCGGCGACGTGACGTTGCTCTGGGCGATCAGCGGAGACGTAGCGTTGCTCTGGGCGATCAGCGAAGACGTGACGTTGCTCTGGGCGATCAGCGAAGGCGTGACGTTGCTCTGGGCGATCAGCGAAGGCGTGACGTTGCTCTGGGCGATCAGCGAAGGCGTGATGTGATGTTGTAATGGTAGCCGCCATTTTGTGAGGGTCCACTGGTGCGGCGGCCATTACGTGATTCACTGCGGTGTCGTGTTCCTCCGCGACTCCCACAGTAAATGGAGAACCAACTGACAACAGAGCATAGTCCATAAAACCGCAGAGTGATGAACGCGGTCCCTCTCGTCTTAATCTACTCTGGAGAGGTTGGTTGATGCCATCACAAAAAAAGTCAATAAGAGCACAGTCAGGCCAGTCTGCATAATGGGCAATATCCAGAAACTTCTGAATATGGTCCTCCAGGGTACTATTACCTTGACGAAGGTGGATGAGACATATAGCTGGGTCCATGCTGATGCTGAATGTGACGGAAACACTCACGGTAGCTGCTGGATCTTGGTGTGGCGAAGTCTTCTGTAACGAATGGAGACTCAGGCAGGGATCCATATGCAAGCTTTTATTTACAGTGAGCGTGGTCGTACAGGCAGGGTCAAACAGGAACAAACAGGAGCAATAAGGAACAGGCAGAGTCGTAGTCAGGGTACAGGCAAGGATCGAGGCAGGCAGCAATGGGTCATAAAACAGGAATCAGGCAGGAACAGTAACAAACAGGTAAACAGGGAAATAACGCTTGGAATTGTACACTGAGGAAACAAGACTTCGCGGTGAGGTGGTGTGTGTATGAGTCTTTTATAGTCCAGGTAATGTGTGGCAGCTGGGTGTGGTGATTAGTGTGGAGTGATTGTGAAGTGAGTGCAGGTGATGAGCAATGGAGGATCATGGGAAATGTAGTCCGGGATGTGACAGGAACAGACGTGATCGTGACAGATATTGTGAGGTTGCTTGTGTAATGTTCATTGTATTCTATCTGTTTTTTTGTTTTACATTATTTTCTATCAAGGACTTTTATTTTGATGTAGAGTCCTCGAGGAGGATGATGTAATGTGAAGAGGAGGGGCAAGAGTGAGTGTTCGGGCACGAAGTGAGGTGTTGTTCTTGCCCAGTTCTAACAATCTGCTCAATAAAAGTTATTAGCCGTTAATATTTCAAGTCCATCGTCTTTATTGAAATCAACCCATGAACAGTTAAACCCCACGCCTTACATATTTATTGGTGGCAGCGGTGGTGGTTTTCTGCATCTTTGGAGAAGTTGCTGTTGGACTGGTATGGTGACAAAGACGAAAATATATGATAATCGCTGTCTATTCTTTATATATGCTGGATCAGTTGTTGTACGGGTTATTTCACACTGAAACGCTTTTTGCTTAACGTGAAGCGTTTTCAATTACATGGACTGTATTCTGACGGACTACATTTATAACTTTAGAGCAGCTTTATTGTTTTCACCATCGTGTGAGTTTTATTTTCATGTTTAGTTATTTGATTATTTTGTTTTATTTTGGTGAAAAAGAGTAAAAATGCCTGCTTCTCGACGATTCGAAGTTGACTCTTTGCCAGGATTTGACGGCGCTCACATTTTCTGAACCGTGTGCGCGTTGCGCCCTCCTGTGGCGCACTTCGGTAACTGCACATAGCCCAAAAACAAAAGGAGAAAGCACTGAGACTTATAAAATAGACTTCTTTGATGTGTTCATCTACATTATTTGCATCCTACAAAAGTCACATTATAAGCCTAACTGGCAAATAATCTTTATTAATAAAAGACTGGACTGAACTGGTACAACGCTGCATTGGCAACACTTTTTCAAACATGGCAGAAGACAATGTAGTGACTCCACAAGTGCACTTCAGAGCTGTTCTCCAGACTTCACTGGGGATGGCAATGAAAGCTTTTCTCAATGGGCTCGTCGTTTTCAAGTATGCTGCGAGACCTCAGGTATGGACAAACCTCAGCTGGCCAAAGTACTTCCTTCTGGACAATTATGGACAATCTGCCATTAAAGGGGAAATTTTGCGACGTTTTATAGCTGGACTGGAACCTGCATTGCAAACTAAGCTGTACGAGTTTGGTGTTGCTACAATTGAAGATGCAATTAAAGTAGCTGGTAGGTGTGAGAGGGCATGTTCCACAGCCACTGAGCCTTTTCCTCTGCCGACATCCTCTGCACCTCAGCCTGCCGTGGTACACAGCCTCACAACTGAGTCTGCCAATATGCTTGCAGCACAGCTCAATGACCTCCATCTGAAAGTAGACAAACTTCAGTCCGTAGTTTCTATGCTGACACAGCCTAAGCCTCATCACAGCAGTGCTGTCTCATCACCTGAACACCACTTCGCCCATCGTAGGAGATCACCTTCATTTGAGAGAGCTAAAGACGATCACTACATGCCATCGTCTCGCTATCAGCATTTCACTGCATCTGATGAGCCATACTTCAGAGGACGATCTCCTGTACGTTCCAGTATCAGCCACCGCAGACCACAAGGGAGCCCCAGGTCAAGTTATCATCAGCAGCAAGGGTATGACAGACCCATATTCTATGAGAGTAGAGATACCCGCTTTAGCCCTCAGCGAAGATATGCTGCATATGAGGACTCAGTGACACTTCAACCCAGCTATGGGCATCATTCGAAGGATGACAGCAGCCCAGGGGGCAACCGAGATCGACGGAGAGGTGAGCAGTATTACAGACATCGCTCTCCAAGTCCACAACGACCCCATTCACGGCATGTACATTTCACTGAACATCACCGTTCGGGAAACGAATAGTAGCTGGAGATGGGGGCCAATCTTCAGTTCAAATGTCAGTGGCCCATAGCGACAACACAGTCACACCTGAGGATTCCACAGTTTGGACCCCATACATAAAAGGACTCATCGAGGACCAAGAAGTCAGTGTTTTCCTTGACACGGGTGCTGGTTTGTCACTCATTAGTGAGGCTTTGCGTCAACGCATGCCTGCACTGAAACATCGGCCCTTACTGAAAAGTTTCCAGGTGGCACACACACTGACAGGACATCAATTAGACATTTTAGGTTCATTAACTGTCACATTACGCCTTGGGTCACACATTTTCAGTATGGACATGTATGTTGTAAGAGACTCTAGACAGGACGCCCTTCTTGGGTGGGACTTTTTCAAAACACATGGTGCCTCAATTGACACAGCCTCTGGTGCTTTCATGTTCAAGAATGAAAAAATTTCTCTTCTCAGTTCCTCCCAAGCATTGCCTTTTTGTTGTAATGTGTTCTTGCTTTCACAGGTCTCAGTCCCACCCTTGACAGAGATTGTTGTTCCTGCCTCAGTAGCATGTGTATCTGAAACAGGTAGTCAGCTCCATGGTTTTCAAGGTATCCTAGAACCAAATGTGTCATTTGACAAAGATTTAGCTGTTGCTCGTAGCTTCTCTAATGTTGAAAACGGGCTCACTGTTGTTCATCTACTTAATCCTACACACCAAGACATTGAGCTGCCCAAACAGGCCCATTTAGGTCAGTTCTACTCTGTGCGTAACATGCCTTCTGATTTCTATAAGCCTGTGGACACTCTTGTAGCTCAGGTTAGCCTGCCAAGCCCTTCGTGCAAAATACCTGATGTTCACATGGGTACAGACACTCTTACTCCCAATGAGGTGAAAGTAGTTCACTCCCTCCTACAAGAGAACTGTGATGTCTTCAGTACTTCCTCTACTGATCTAGGTCGAACTGATTTGATTAAGCATAGTATACACACATCCTCTACGTCCCCTGCACGTCAGAGGGCATATCGTACATGTCCTGTCCTACGAGAGGAAATCCACAAACAAGTACAGAAACTTCTTGATGCTGACTTAATTGAGCCTAGCCATAGTCCATGGGCCTCCCCAGTGATACTTGTTCGTAAGAAGGATGGATCTTACAGATTTTGTATAGATTACAGACGTTTAAACTCGATTACAATCAAAGATGCACACCCACTCCCACGTGTGGATGACAGTTTGGATGCCCTATCTGGAGCCACCCTCTTTAGTACGCTAGATTTGTCAAGTGGCTATTGGCAGATTCAAATGGATGATGCTAGTAAGGAAAAAACGGCCTTTACTATGGGTGATTCCCTGTATCATTTTAAGGTCATGCCAATGGGCCTTACTAATGCCCCTCCGACATTTCAGCGATTGATGGAGCTTGTTCTTCGTGGCCTCCATTGGTCTAAGACTTTGGTATATCTTGATGACATAATAGTCTTCAGTAAGACCTTTCAAGACCACATCCACGATCTCTCTGAAGTGTTTGGTAGATTACGGCAAGCTGGTCTCAAACTCCATCCTCAAAAATGTCAGTTTTTCAAGCGATCTGTACTCTTTCTAGGACATGTGGTTTCAAAGGATGGCATTCAGCCAGACCCCAAGGTGACTGAGAAAGTGCTGAACTGGCCTCGTCCAACTACACCTACTGAGGTTAGGGCTTTCATAGGCCTCTGTTCATACTATCGCCGTTTTATCAAAGATTTTGCAGAAAAAGCAGCTCCCTTACACAGTCTGACAAGGAAACATGCCAAATTCATTTGGAGTGAAGAATGTGAAGACACTTTTCAGTATTTTCAGAATGCTCTATCTTCCCCTCCTATCCTCACTTACCCTGATTTCAGCAAGTCTTTTATTCTATATACGGATGCATCTCACCACGCTATTGGCTCCGTTCTTGCACAACAACAGCAGGGTGTTGAAAAGGTAGTAGCCTATGCCAGTCATGTGCTAAGTGCGACAGAGCGCAACTGGTCCACCTTTGACAGAGAATGGTGGGCTATTGTTTGGTCCGTTAGACATTTCTCACACTACTTGCAAGGGTGCCCCTTTGTGATTGTTACAGATCATCGTCCCTTGTTAGGTTTAAAGAAAATGTCTATCGATCGAGATCCAACAGGACGCAGGGCCCGTTGGGCATTAGAGCTTGATGTGTACAATTGGGTCATTAAGCACAGGACTGGCATAAAGCACACAAATGCAGACTCACTGTCTAGACGCCCAAGTCAAAGCAATGCCATTCCTCAGCCTACTTCTGATCTCTCAATGACAGGCAAGCCAGAACCTTCTTTAATCACAGCCCCTCTTACTGCTCATGCTGTCATAGACCTTTCCCAGTCTTTGTCAGTTGATATTGCACAGTGTCAAAAAGATGATGTCACACTGAGGACAGTGCTTGAGTGGTTAAAGGAGGGAAGGAGACCTCCATCGTGGGTTCTAAAGAAAGGTTCGGCAGAGCTCAAACTATATTGGCGACAGTTTGATTGACTGCATTTGCAGGATGAGAAAATCTACCGTTTTGCCTGTAACAAACCAAAAGAATCACCCACTCTTCATGTAGTCATTCCCAGCAAAGCTGTCCCCCAGGTGTTACAGTTTTTACATGGACATTCCACCGTAGGTCACCTTGGTCATAAAAAAGACACTTGCAAGGGCCAGGGAGCATTTCTATTGGCCATACATGGCGAGAGACATAGAGAACTACTGCCAACAGTGTGTTTCCTGCCAGTCTAGATCTATGCCAGTTCCACATCGGGTAGCTCCTTTACAGACTATTCATGCCAATCGTCCTTTCGAGAAGGTGGCAGCTGACATTACAGAGCTTCCTGTGACACCATCAGGCCATAAATATGTCCTCGTTCTTCAAGACTATTTCACCAAGTATGTGAATTTGTACCCTATGAAGGACCAAAGGGCTGTAACGGTCGCACACTGTATTTTTGAGCAGTATGTTACAGAGCATGGTGTTCCTGAATGCCTTCATACAGATCAAGGCCGTCAGTTTGAGGCAGATTTAATCAAGGAGTTGTGTTCCAAGTTGGGTGTCACCAAAACTAGGACTTCTCCTTATCATCCTGAGGGAGATGGTTTAATCGAAAGATTTAATCGCACCCAGAAAGATCAGTTGAGTAAAAGCCTGTATCAGCAAACAGAACCATGGGATACCATGTTGAGGTCAATCCAGTTCTCTTACAATACCAGTGTGCACAGCAGTACTGGATACACCCCTTTCTTCCTTATTCATGGACGTGAAGCCAGACTGCCTGTTCATTTACTCTTTCCTAGTCCTGCTGAATCTTCCAGTGCCTCTGCAGGCACCCCAGCAGAGTATGCTACATCTGTCTACAGGAAATTAAATTTTGCATTCCAGTTCCGTAAGGAGAATCAGGAACATGCTCATGTACAACAAAAAGCACAATATGATAAAAAGGCCAAATACACATACAGTGTGGGAGACTTGGTTTGGCTGAATGATCCTGCTCATTCCCGATGTAAACTGGCCCCATGCTGGAAAGGACCCTACATTGTAACACGAACTGTTCAGCCTGCCAGTGGTTACTCTGTACTGTATGCTATTCAGCCAAAAGGTTTTCCTGAAAAGACACCACAAGTGGTACATCATAACCGTCTTAAACCCTACCTGGCTCCCACATGTCAGCTGGGGCGAACAGTATCAGATGCATCGTCTCCCATTGCACAGCCTGTAGAAAAGGAAGTACCCTCTAGTACTTCTAATTCTGATACACTTGCTGCCCAAGAGAACTTGCCTTCTGTCGTTTTTACTGGAGGAGTCCCCAATCAGAGTTTGGCAAGGTCTTTGCTTTTGGGACAGCCCCCACTGAACTTAACTCAAAACACTGGACAGTTTAATGTCCCACAGTCTGGTGACACTGCAAGCTCAAAAGTGGACCGTCTTACCTCTATGGCTCCACATGCTGTTCTAGACTCTAGACCATTAGGTCGCAGGCCTGTCAGAATGCCTGCAAGGTTCAAAGACTATGTTGTGAAGTGAAAAAATAAAAAAGAATACCTTTGCTTTATTTTTATTATTTTTATTTTATTTTTGTGGTCCTTAAATGTCTTATGTGGAATACAGACCATATTGTTAATTGAAAATCGTGGTTGTGTTGCACCAACAATCTGCACATTGCTTTGTGTGGTTTATTCATGACATTGTTATTTTCTGTATGTTGAAAACGTGGACGTTTCTTTTCACATGGGGTAACTAATGTGAGGTTGCTTGTGTAACGTTCATTGTATTCTATCTGTTTTTTTGTTTTACATTATTTTCTATCAAGGACTTTTATTTTGATGTAGAGTCCTCGAGGAGGATGATGTAATGTGAAGAGGAGGGGCAAGAGTGAGTGTTCGGGCACGAAGTGAGGTGTTGTTTTTGCCCAGTTCTAACACTCTGCTCAATAAAAGTTATTAGCCGTTAATATTTCAAGTCCATCGTCTTTATTGAAATCAACCCATGAACAGTTAAACCCCACGCCTTACAATATTCACAAATTAATTAAAAAAAAAAAAAAATAATGAGACAAATAAGACTTTGTGAACTCTAATTGGCTATAACAATATTTGTAAACATAAAGAGATGTTTCATGTAAATTTACTAAATTCAAATATAATAATTCACTGACCTTCTGTCCTGGGTTTTACTTGAAGCCTGCTAAAGTTCTTGACAGTGGCAGAACCCAGAATACTAATTTACTGCTGGTTTCTTTGAGATTTTCCTTGTGGGTTTTTAATGGGGTTTCTCAATTTGAATAAAATAAATAATAAGAGATGAAATGTAAAATAATATAATAATAATGTAAAATAAAATAAATAATAAGTGATGAAATGTAAAATAATAATAATGTAAAATAAAATAAATAAGTGATGAAATGTAATGTGAGTGTGATGTGTTGTAATTTGTGTTTGTGTGTGTGTGTGTGTGTGTGTGTGTGTGATTGATAGACAGTAGTTAATAATTAGGTTGACCTTGTAAAATTATTAATAATTAATGAAGGCTAATTAATTATATAGCAATTTTTTATTTATGATTAAAACAATTTTGTTGAACAAAATATACAACTAGTTGGGCAAAAAGTCAAGTTTGAGTCAAATAAAAATACTAATTCAAGTAACACTTTAAAGAGGGAAATTGAGTAAACATAAATCTGCACAACTAGTAACTAAATAACTAGTTGAAACCACTTGAATTTTCTTTTCTTTTCTTTTTTTTTTTTTTTTTTTTTTTTTTTTTACATGTAAATGTAATGTGAAACACTTAATAAGAACCACAAGCTTTGACATGTTATGAAATATAAGATTATTTCTTTAAAGGTGATATAAACAGCACTAGATCAAGTCAGAAAACAGTGGTGAGGAAGGCATGGTGTAAGGAGCTACTAACAATGAGGTAAACAAACCTTTCAGGAACATGGACTCCACAAACTTCTCCAAGGTTCTGTAAGGTATTCTTCAAATTTCTAAAATAAATACTTCTTAATAAAATTTCCCTTAAGAGTCAACCAGCCAGGCTCTTCTGACACAATTCAGGTGGCATTGATTTTTGCGGAAAAAAGATTGTTTCAGGCCTCAATGGTGTCCTTGTAGCATTTACCTAATGTGGTTGAGAGGATGATCTTCTTCCTTTGTTTTCTTCAAATATTGTATAATATTTTACCTCAACAACATCCTCAAAACATCCTCACAATGTTGCAGGTGAAATGTTCTATCGTGGTTAATACGTCACATTAGAAAAACATTTTACACTGAACATTTCATCACCTCAAACCTCATTTATGTTCTTATAGCGTTTTCCTAATGTTGCTGAGAGAATGTTCTTCCTTTGTTTTATTGAAACATTGTCTGAATATTTACAACATTATATAATGTTACCTCAACAACATCCTCAAAATGTTGCAGGTGAAATGTTCTATCTTGGTTAAAACGTCACATTAGAAGAACATTTTATACAGAACATTTCATCACCTCAAACCTCAGTGATGTTCTTATAGCGTTCTCCTAATGTTGCTGAGAGAATGTTCTTCCTTTGTTTTATTGAAACATTGTCTGAATGTTATATTTACAACATAATATAATGTTACCTCAACAACATCCTCAAAACATCCTCAAATTATTGCAGGTGAAATGTTCTATCTTGGTTAAAACGTCACATTAGAAGAACATTTTATACAGAATATTTCATCACCTCAAACCTCAGTGATGTTCTTATAGCGTTCTCCTAATGTTGCTGAGAGAATGTTCTTCATTTGTTTTATTGAAACATTGTGCGAATGTTTTATTAACAACATTATATAATGTTACCTCAACAACATCCTCAAAACATCCTCAAATTATTGCAGGTGAAATGTTCTATCTTGGTTAAAACGTCACATTAGAAGAACATTTTACACAGAACATTTCATCACCTCAAACCTCAGTGATGTTCTTATAGCGTTTTCCTAATGTTGCTGAGAGAATGTTCTTCCTTTGTTTTATTGAAACATTGTCTGAATATTTACAACATTATATAATGTGACCTCAACAACATCCTCAAATTGTTGCAGGTGAAATGTTCTAGATTTGTTAATACGTGTTGATATCAGCCACACCCTGCTTCATTAGGAAATGCAACTTTTCTAGGCTACTTGTACCGCTTCTGCTTATAAAGAATAATAATGACAACACAACTGAGATTTAAGAGGAAAATACGTTTATTGAAATAAGTGATTTATAAGTAATAATAATGACAACATAACTTTGATTTGAAGATAAACAGAAGTAAGCTGTTTATGAGATACAGCTATCATAAAGAGATACCTTGGAGGAAGAAATATGTTCAACGACATGTTTGTGTGTAAACAAGTGAAAAGAAGTTAGCTGTTCATGAAGTACGGCTGTTGTGAGAGATATATAGATAACTTGTTTATGGGTAAACAGTGAAACAATTGGAAGTGATAACTTTTGTATAAAAACAAACTGTTGATAAATTGAAAAGTAATGTGTGGAAAAAGGAAAAGAAACCCCAACAACAGATGTTTGTATTAAAGAATGACAGACAAGTGGTATTGTAATGCCTTTATTAAAGGATATATATGAATTGCTTATCAAAGAATGACACACAACTGGTATTGTAACACCTTTATTAAATCATGTATTAATCACTTATTAAAGAATAAAAAACAACTGGTAATGCATTTGTTAGTAACATGTTAGTAGATTAGAAAGGAACTAATCTGTATTAGAAAGAAAGGGAGTCTTACCGTTGAAGGATGTCTTGATCAGAAGAGCAGGACACAGCAGAAGAGAAGAGTCCAGAACAAAGAAACAATAAGGCCTCTCTATATAGACATATGAGGGGAATTCCCAAGAAGATGACATCAAGTGGTCAGATAGTCTATAAAAGGCTGGAACATGAAGACAGCAGGAGGGGCTGCTTCACACCTGAGGCTGTACCTCCGACACCAGAACCAATGCTGATGAAGCCTCCATCGCTGATATTGCCTTGACTGAAGAACTTTTTAATACTTATACTTTATTTAATTACTTGTATAGAATGTTAGTAGAATATATGTAATGCTAGTAATACTAATGTAATAAATAAATGAACTTATAACTTTATAACTAAACTCGGCCTCATGTGGCATTAAAGTCGTTGAGCCTGAACAGACCACAGAGAAGTCTTCTGTCTGATTGTAAGTATTTTTAAAATGCTTATAATTTAGGTCAGATTTGACTTTCTTACCTAACCTGAGTACAGACAGGACCACTTTGGCAAGTTACTTGAGTTTATTGAACACAATTATCTTTGGCGGTATGGTTCCTTATGGGGGTTCTTGCTCCAAAATTAATTGAACATACATGAGCTTAACATTACCCCCTGGAACCATCAGCTTGGAAATACATAGACAATTAAGACACTTAGTAATGTTTTTAAAGCGAATCATGGTAATAGTGTAGATATGGCAGTGGATATCTATACTGTAGCTTGGTTATGAGGATGAGTGAGGTCCATACCAGCCGGGACTTGAAAGCCTTAGTGATCTGAAACAATAGAAAGCGACAACCAGAATGTGCACACAGTAATCTGCTCATGCTTATAATGAGGAGGGAGGGAGGGCTGCGAGCAGTTTGAGCATACTTACCAAGCAGCAATGCCACGTATATATGTCCCGTGTCTAATAGGAGAATGGTAGCGATTGGAGCGATTTGACATCTGACAGCGTCAGCTGGTCGCAGCACTATGCCTACGTGGCCTGACTGAACTAACGCTGCGCTCGATAATAATAAAAATAAGGTAAAGGTGCTTAGAGACGCAAAACAAACGTCACATTAGAAGAACATTTTATACAGAACATTTCATCACCTCAAACCTCAGTGATGTTCTTATAGCGTTCTCCTAATATTGCTGAGAGAATGTTCTCCATTTGTTTTATTGAAACATTGTCTGAATGTTATATTTACAATATTATATAATGTTACCTCAACAACATCCTCAAAACATCCTCAAATTATTGCAGGTGAAATGTTCTATCTTGGTTAAAACGTCACATTAGAAGAACATTTTATACAGAACATTTCATCACCTCAAACCTCAGTGATGTTCTTATAGCGTTCTCCTAATGTTGCTGATAGAATGTTCTCCATTTGTTTTATTGAAACATTGAGTGAATGTTATATTTACAACATTATATAATGTTACCTCAACAACATCCTCAAAACATCCTCAAAATGTTGCAGGTGAAATGTTCTATCTTGGTTAAAACGTCACATTAGAAGAACATTTTATACAGAACATTTCATCACCTCAAACCTCAGTGATGTTCTTATAGTGTTCTCCTAATGTTGCTGAGAGAATGTTCTTCCTTTGTTTTATTGAAACATTGTGGAAATGTTATATTTACAACATTATATAACGTTACCTCAACAACATCCTCAAAACATCCTCAAAATGTTGCAGGTGAAATGTTCTATCTTGGTTAAAACGTCACATTAGAAGAACATTTTATACAGAACATTTCATCACCTCAAACCACAGTGATGTTCTTATAGTGTTCTCCGAATGTTGCTGAGAGAATGTTCTCCATTTGTTTTATTGAAACATTGTGGAAATGTTATATTTACAACATTATATAATGTTACCTCAACAACATCCTCAAAACATCCTCAAATTATTGCAGGTGAAATGTTCTATCTTGGTTAAAACGTCACATTAGAAGAACATTTTATACAGAACATTTCATCACCTCAAACCTCAATCATGTTCTTATAGTGTTTTCCTAATGTTGCTGAGAGAATGTTCTCCATTTGTTTTACTGAAACATTGTTTGAATGTTATATTTACAACATTATATAATGTTACCTCAACAACATCCTCAAAACATCCTCAAAATGTTGCAGGTGAAATGTTCTATCTTGGTTAAAACGTCACATTAGAAGAACATTTTATACAGAACATTTCATCACCTCAAACCTCAGTGATGTTCTTATTGCGTTTTCCTAATGTTGCTGAGAGAATGTTCTTTATGTGATTTATTGAAACATTGTGCGAATGTTTTATTGACAACATTATATAATGTTACCTCAACAACATCCTCAAAACATCCTCAAAATGTTGCATGTAACATGTTCTAGATTTGTTTGCACTTCACATTATAGGAACATTTTCTGAATTTAAAAACATTCTTAAAACATTTTTAGAACATTATATTCAAATGTTTTCTTTAAAACATTAAAAAACCTTTACTGAATGTTAGCCAAAGTTCTGAGAACGTTCCCTGCTAGCTGGGTAATGACATTTGTATATTTAAGAAGTGCATGATCATATGAATTAAAAATGTTTAATGACCTTTGTAAGCATTTTAATTTACATTAAATAATGATCTCTTAATAAATCAATACGTAATGTTTAATAAGTTAGTAAATATTAAAAAGCACATTATTTCATATTTTCAGCTATGTGAACATATATGATGTAATGATCTGTTAAGCATTATATAATGTTTAAGGATTTCTTAATGAAAATTGTTGTAAAGTGTTACTGAGTCTGGTGCAAGTGTCATGTCATTTTGATGTCCAAGTGAAGAGATTTACTGGAACATTAGTGCTCTCTAGTGGCAGAACAACATATTCGCATGAGTGTTTGAGATTAATAAAATATTTGACTTCCATTCATTGTCACAGGCCAAAACAGATTATCACCTCATAAAACGATTCAACATACATAGTTTTTCTTTTTTATTATATTCATTAAAAATGTAAACACATAAATGAATGTTAACAAGCATTAAAAGACATGAAAGAGTACACCACATGGTAAATCATTTTTGGGACAAACTTTTTAGAATTCCTCTCAGAAAATAATGAAAATAATTATGTAACATTTAGGTGTAAAAAATGCATAAAAGTACTCCATAACTAGAAACTAAAATAGCAAATATCTCCACAGCTACAGTAAATTTCCCAGGGGAACTGACATAGGCTGGGATAAATGTGTTCCAAACAGCACAGAATATGAGTGTACTGAATGTGAAGAATTTGGCTTCATTAAAATTATCAGACAATTTTCGGGCTAAAAAAGCCAGGATGAAGCAGAAGACAGTTAAGCAACCAATGTAACCCAACACACAACAGAAAAGGGCGACTGAGCCCAGGTGACATTATAAAATGATCCGGTCACGGAACAGCCAGGTGTTCTTTATTGGATATAGCAGTGATGTGATAAGCCAAGCCATGCAAACCCCATCCTGCAGGACCGAACATCAGAACACACCCAGTCTCTGCTGAGGGGGGCAAAACCAACGTGCAGTGTTGTTACCAGGCATGTGGCTTTAAAGGCCATAAGAACCACTAGAGTCTTACTCAGAAGAGGCAGAAGGTAAAGGTCAAGCAAAAAGCAGTCCGTCTAAGAGGGCATACCCAGCGTGATGGCTGACCTTGAAAGGTTAGCATACATATGAAGCAGAGAGTGAGAGAAATCTGCAACAGAAACTCAGTTTCGAATTACTGGCTCGAACCAGGGGTGTCACGATGGCGAAAGAAGATTACGGCAACTGTCATCGCAGCCACAGCACCCAGAATGGCTATAGCTGCCAGGGCCATGCCAAAAGCCTCAGAGTAGGATAGGAACTCATTCTGCTTGGGAACACAAAGGTTGCGCCGTTGATTGGGCCAGAAGTCTTCAGGGCAAAGCAGGTTGATCTAAAAATTAGGGATGGGCATTTTTGGCAATTTTTCATTTCGATCATCGATAGGCTTCAAAAACGAGTAATCGAGTATTCGGGGGGCGGGACGTGTACGGGGGGTGGGGCGTGGCCATCATGGAGATAATGAAAATATCTGAAGACTGTTATGAAAATGAATGTTAAAAATAAAAAAAATATGACATGAAAACCTGTCAATGAAAACATGAACACATGATTAGAACACCGTTAGATTTAGGGCTGCAACAACTATTTGATAAAATCGATAATAATCGGTAATGAAAATCATCGCCAACGATTCTCATTATCAATTAATCGCGTCTGCCCACCGTGCACTTAAAGGAAAAATTCACCCAAAAATGAAAATTTGATATTTATCTGTTTACCCCCCAGCGCATCCAAGATGTAGGTGACTTTGTTTCTTCAGTAGAACACAAATGATGATTTTTAAGTGCAACCGTTGCAGTCTGTCAGTCTTATAATGCGAGTGAATGGGAACACAATCAATAAAAAACTTGCATAGACAAATCCAAAGTAAACCTCGTGACGACACATTGATGTCCTAAGACACACAGGGTTTAATTTGGATTTGTCTATGCAAGTTTTAATAATAATACTAATAATAGTCACTAATAATAGTCATTGTATGTACTGTATGTGTGTGTCAGTCTGATAATACCAGTTGTATTGCTGATGCTGCCCTCTGCACAAAGCACACAGTCATAGCAGCATACAGGCTAACCTTCTCGTGTAAACTTTCTGTATCCCTGTGGATACAGAAAGGTTACACGAGAAGGATACAACTAGCAGAGCACACAGACACTGGTATCTATAAGAGAGAGACAAGACATTTTAATGAAAATCTGTGATTATAGAGACTAGATAGTCGCAACCCAATAATAATAATAATAATAATTGATACAAATAAATTCCCAAGTTCCAAGTAATTGAAGAACTGATTAAAAAAAAAAAAAAAAAAAAAAAAAAAAATGAACGTCACCTTTAATAAAAATGTGATAAAATGTCTGGTAAATACAATAAATGTAATAATGGAAACAATTATTATCAAACACTATTAAAAATAAGTTAAATTGTTCATTCAGAAAAATTAATTCTGATTATTAGTAACCAAGTATGAAAAGAATACATAATTTATGCTGTCCTCGTAACTGCGTCACTCTGAAGAAACTAGACAGTTAGCAAACAAACACACGCAAAGCAGTTTATCCTTTCCAGAATGTTTACTTCTGTGATCCTTATTTTGTTAAACTGAAATACAATAAACAAAAAATGAAATTACAAATTGTACATTAATTCATTTGATTCATGAACACGTGCACTGCCATTAATTCATTTGATACATGAATGTGTGCACTGCCATCTGCACAAGCGTATATGCGATAGAAAACTTTCTTACATTATCATATTATATCAATTACACACTTTACTTTCAAGAAGTAATATTTTTACCACATAACACTCTTAAAGATCGCTTTCAAATGTAACGAAACTGTGAGTCCCGCATAGTAATTTAGGGGAAAATTACTATGTGACCTTGGAAGACTTATAAGTGAAAGGGTCTTGGTCCCCACTCCGGAGCTTTTAGTCTCAGTATGCACTATGTGTGTATATCTGTTAACATACACTATTGTATTGTATACTACAGGAATAGGGAGAGTAGGCTTCAGGTGAGTAGGTATCAATACAGTGGCTTCCTGCAGGGTATCCGTGGGTCCTTAAAAAGTCTTAAAAGGTCTTAAATTCCATGATGTAAAAATAAGGCCTTAATAAGCATTAAAATGTCTTAAATCCGCGTTTCAAAGGTCTTAAAAATGCAATGGAACCGACACCGTAAAGAAGATTTTATTTTGGTTAAATTACGGTTAATTTGGTTAAATTAATTTATGTCTATATGTCACGCAAAACAAAATAGGCGGAACCATTAACAAATTACATGTTCGCGGGGGGTGTGTTAGGTGCGTGGACTGGATATTACAAATGGAAAAAAAGTTCGAGCTTTAACCATGGGGAAGTGCAAATTTAATGAAAACTGGTTGCATAACCCTTATTTTGCGCCGTGGTTAAGACCAGTTAGTGGCAATGTGTTCGAGGTTCGGTGTATATTGTGCAAGAAAGTTTTAAAACTCGGAACAATGGGAATAAAAGCTTTGGAGACCCACATGCAGTGAGAAAAACACAAAGCGGCCGCGGAAACCTGTCGGAAAACACCAGGCATTTCTCAGTTCTGTTCCGTCACGCCCACCACCTCAGGACAACAGAGTTCTGCTCCAAGCCATACGCCGGCATCTGCATCAGCTTCAAGCACCGCGGTTTCTACTCCAACAGACATCAGAACAACGTTTGGCTCCACTGCAACGCTCAGAGCCGAGGTACTCTGGTGTCTGCATACTGTAACAAAGCACCAGTCATATACCGCTAACGAGGCCGTCGGGGACATTTTCCAAACTATGTTTCCCGACTCGGAAATCGCTCGAACATTTGCTTGCGGTAAAGACAAAACTGCATATATTCCCAGATTTGGACTGGCTCCTTACATAAACAAGCTCCTTGTTGCCGATGTTAACAAGGAAATGTTTGTTTTAATGTTTGATGAGAGCCTTAATGAAACGTCAAAAAATAAGCAATTGGACTTGCATGTCCGATATTGGGGACAAGATCACGTCCAGTCAAGATACCTAGGGTCACAATTCATGGGACGGCTCAGGATTTGCTTCACCATTTCAAAGTAAGTACCAACCCATCACTAATCATTTTTATCCATTGTTGCTAGCAATTATTCTTTCTGATGTGTGTGTGTGTGTGTGTGTGTGTGTGTGTGTGTGTGTGTGTGTGTGTGTGTGTGTGTGTGTATATGTATGTGTATATACACTCCATATAAAGAAAGGTAGATAAGCTGTTCTAATTTTGCTGGTCTCAGTTAACATTATGCATAATCTAATGGTTGCTAGAATATGTTTGTTTGCTGTCTAAGATAAGTGTTGATAAAATGATAAATGGTAATCAATTGAACAAAAAATACTAAGAAAATTCATGACATTGCACATACACATAAATGCAAGCTAATGTTATATCAATTTTTAAATTTTAATTTAAAATTCATGAGCTACATTAATACCAATATTGGCATACCAGTATGCCAAACCTTGATCTCATTTTTTTTTTTAACTTCTGTTTTGCAGGAATGTGCACTGCAGCTAGACTTGCAAAAGCTTCTCTCTGTTTCTATGGATGGACCGAATGTCAATTGGAAATTTTTAGAACTGCTGCAGCAAGAGCATCATGAGCAGTTTGGTGGCACACAGCTCATTGTGGTGGGGAGCTGTGGCCTCCACACCCTACATAACGCCTGCAAACATGGCTTCTCTGTGTGGAAGCTGGAGAAGGTTCTGAGGGCCATGCACGTACTCTTCCACAATGCACCAGCTAGGAGAGCTAGGAGAGAGGATTTCACTGCTTTAACCAAAAACACAAAATTTCCACTTCCGTTCTGTGGACACAGGTGGCTCAAATCTACCAGTTGTGGAGAGAGCTTTGGAATTCTGGCCATCGGTGACCATGTACATGGATGCAGTCAGAAAAAAGGAGCTACCAAATCCGGGATCGGCATCTTATGACACTCTTGAAGTTGCCGAAAAAGACCCTCTTATTCTGGCAAAGCTACATTTCTACATGGCTATCACAGGGACCTTCAGTCCTTTCCTTACCTTCTTTCAAACTGATGCTCCAGTTATTCCGTTCCTTGCCAAAGACTTGACTGAGCTGATGAAGGTAATTCTAGTACAGCACTCTAATAATGGTAATAATTAATCTGATCATTTTAATTTCAACCTTATGAGAGTTTGCATATTTTAAGGGACAAGGGGATGAAGTAAACAAAAAGAACAATGCTTCTTACAGTAGCATTCTACAATAGTATTTTTTGTTGATTGTCAATTAATTAAATTGAAATAAATTAAGTATTTGGTTAACATTCTTTGTGTGTCTTTTGGCAGGGTTTGCTGAGACGTTTTGTGAAGAAAGAGGTGCTCAAGGATATCAGTCCACTGCAGCTGGTCAGGCTGGATGTCAGTGACAAGCAGAGCTGGGTCAACCTAAAGGAAGTAAATGTAGGCTTGGGTGCAGAATCACTCCTTAAGGTATTCTTTTTGATGTATTCAGCTCAACTTGATTTTATAATAGGTAATAATAGGGTAATAATAGGGTATAATAGGTTGTTTACATCCTCCCATCAGGAACTACAGAAACAGAAAAAGATAGGGGAACTCACAGTCCTGGAATTTAGAAATGACTGTGTCAAGGTCATGTGTACCATCATCCAGAAAGTACAGGACAAGAGCCCATTGAAGTATCCTGTAGTGAGGCAGGTGGCCTGTTTGGACCCTAGCGTGATGATATCTGACCCTGATTGGTGCAAGAGCAGTATGACGAAACTAGGGATGGGACGAAATATCGTTTGACAAAATATCGCGATACAAAATGTGACGAAACGCATCGAGGTCGAAAAAAATGGATCGCGAAATAAAGATAGATGGCACTGCTGCATGATTTGTGTAGTATATAAATAATTTAGTGTATTATATTTGTGTGTATGTATATGGGGCAGACATACAGTCTACGGTGGCAGGGTAAAAAAACTAAATAAAAAAAAATAAATTATATCCGGGGAACGGTGCGGTACGTCGTAACGTCAAGACAGCGCATGTTGCAATAACAACACTGCAGCGAGCTAACAAATATTATTAGCATTAGCACCAACTGCCTTGCCGCCAAACAGCCGACCTTGGAGTCAAATGAGGTCGAAATTGAGGACGCTCCGCCTGGATACAAGTCATATGTCTGGCAGTATTTTGGCTTTCTCATTAAAAAAGACAAAGACGGCAATAGAGTAACTGACAAGACTAAGACTGTGTGTAAGCTATGCCATGCTGTCATTCCGTACACCACATCCAACACATCAAACATGAACCACCACCTTCAACGTCACCATAAAAATGTGAAGATGGCCCCGGAGAAAACGAGCCTACCGAAGGGACAGCTGACCATGAAACAAGCGCTGACACCAACTCTACTTCCGTCAAGTCCGCGTGCAAAACAGATAACAAAGCTCATTGGCGAATTCATAGCGGACTATATGGCTCCATTTAACATGGTAGAGAACAGAAAATTCATCCAAATGTTCAATGTGCTGGAGCCCAAGTTTAAGATGCCATGTCGAGGACATTTTTCAGAGAAGGTAATCCCGGAAATTTACAATGAAACCAAACAAAGCGTGAAAGAGTATCTAAAAAATGCCGACTGTGTCGCCCTGACCACCGACAGCTGGACCTCGCGTGCAACACAGAGTTATATAACCATCACGGCAGAAGTCATCAACGAGAAATGGGAGAGAAAAAGCTTTGTGTTGCAAACTTGTGAGCTAAGTGAAAGTCATACTGGTGTTAACATAGCTCACGTGTTGAGAAATGCACTGAGTGAGTGGGAGCTAACGAGGCCACAAACAACCATTGCTTGTGTCACAGACAACGCGAGCAACATGGACATTGCTGTGAGAGAGAGCGGTCTCCACCCTCACATCAAGTGCTTAGTGCATGTTGTGAATCTGGCCAGTAAGCGAGGCTTGGCTGTATCCCGCGTCGCGCGCCTTCTTGGTCGTGTGCGAAGAATAACTACATTCTTTCACAAGAGCACCACGGCCACCGCCGTCCTGACCAACAAGCAAACCCAGTTAGAGCTGCCTCGGCATAAACTTATCACCGATGTCCAAACCAGGTGGAATAGCACATACGACATGCTGGCGCGCTACCTGGAGCAACAAGCAGCTGTCTCAGCTGCACTGAGCTGCCCAGGAATCCGAAGGAATGCGAGAGAAATTGACACTCTGGATAACAGTGATATATCAGATGTCGAGGACATAGTGAAACTGCTTAAGCCACTGAAGACAGCCACAACAGTTGTCTGTGATGAAAAAGAGCCCACTGTTTCACTGATAATCCCACTGAAGTTCATGATCGAGCAAAGCATGTCACCAGATGAAAATGACACACAGACCATCGCCAACATGAAAAGCGCCATTCTACTCGACATCTCGGACCGGTACTCGGGGGACTGTAATGACATGCTGCAGGAGTGCACTGCGCTTGACCCACGATTCCGAAGCCTGTCCCATCTGAATGATGAACAACGTCTATGCCCGAATACGTGAAAAAGCTTCAGCACTTCATGAGCAGCGCAACCAGGTAGGCTAACTTTTATTGAAAAAAAAAATGAGAACTTATTTCTCATATTGTTTTTTTTATTAGTCGATGAGAGAGAGAGAGAGAGAGAGAGAGAGAGAGAGAGTCTCTGTGTGCGTGTGTCTGTGAGAGAGGGAGGGAGTGAAGGATTGAAAGACAGAAATGTTTGAGCTAGTTTTATTTTATTTTTTTCAGACCAGTGACATAGATGAAAGAACCACTAGGGCCAGTGCTTCAATATCAGGTGCAGCAGCAGAGCAGGCCAGGGTCATGGTTGAGGCAGCACAGGGAGCAGAGCAGAGCCAGGAAGAGCCAGTGGAGGGAGAAAGGCAGATGCAGGACGTGACACAGCCTCCCCCACCAAAAAAGACAGCGTTAGAAGATCTCCTTGGGAGCTCCTACACTACTGTTGTTGAGACAGTGCAGTCCAGCAGAGGGATTGAAATGGAGATACTCTCCTACAGAAATGGGATTCCTATCCCACTCAACAGTAGTCCACTTGAGTGGTGGAAAGTTAATGCATATGCTTACCCCATACTTGCCCCCCTGGCCAAAGCCTACCTTTGCATTCCTGCTACGTCAGTGCCCAGTGAGCGTGTCTTTTCCACAGCAGGAGACATTGTGTCTGCTCAAAGATCACTGATTACACCAGAACATGTTGATATGTTAGTTTTTTTGAAGAAGAACCAGTCCTGAGATAACTTAACCTAGGATTAGAGCAGCACTAAGGGAGTGTTCTTGTTTGTGTTTGGCCAGTTAGGCCTTGTGTTTCCCTGTGTGCAGCTGAAACAAAAATAAATAAGTTGTTGTTATACAGTAATATTTTCTTTTTTTTTTTCTTTTTTGATATCGTATCGTGACGTATCGTATCGTGACCCTGGCATATCGAGATGCATCGTATCGTGAGTTTAAGTGCATCGTCCCATCCCTAGACGAAACTGGTGCAGAGGTTTTTAAAAGCCCAACAGTTGTCAGGAGGTGTCTCTGCTGGTGGGAAAGAATAGTTAAATTCTGTCAAAGTGTATTTTAAATCAAGTTATGAAATATGCTTCTAAAACTATTAGTATTAGTTTATATGCATATTTTTTTTTATTTTTTTTTTGTTTTCTGCAGGTGATGTTATAATTCAGCAGTTTAATGACTTTTTATCTGTTGAAAATGAGAGCTTTCTCTCTTACCGACCAACAGAAATCAGACTGATGTATTCCTGCATGGAGTTCTTGGGCAACGCAATAGTGAGTTATGGAGTTTTTGCAAGAAACTGCTTCTCCTGTCCCATGGGCAGGCAACAGTGGAGAGAGGATTCTCCATTAACAAAGAAGTGGAGACCTGCAATATGCAAGAGGAGACAATGGTCAGCCATCGACTAATTTGCGATTATGTCAGCATCTGTGGGGGGCTCCTCAATGTCCCTGTCACTAAGGAGTTACTGGCCTCTGCTGCATCTGCTAGATCAAGATATAGGATGCACCTTGATCAGCAGAAGAAAATGAAAATCACTGATGACCAGGCAAAGAAGCGCAAAGCTTTGGAAGACAACATTGAGGACCTGAAAAAAAAGAAGAGAATTCTGGTCCAGGTATCTACGAGCCTGCAGAAGGATGCGGACCAGCTTGCAGAAGAAGCTGAGGGAAAAGCTGGCACCTTGATGGCACATCTCATTACAAAATCCAACACACTGAGGAAGCCATATAAAGAGAAAACAAATGAATTACAGCAAATTGAGACAGAGTTGGATACAAAGGGCAAAGAACTGAAATCTATATAGTAAAAACCCAATGTTCAGGTTATTGGCGTGCAGTGTACATGCCTCTTGTTACTGCTGTGCAGTGTTTGTTTGAAATTTTATTAGATTGTCAATGTTCTACATAATAAGTCAGTGCAAAGACTGTTTTGCAATTTATTGTTCTTTCATTCTTTCAGTATATCAATAAACAATGTGTATTAAGTATCGTAATTGGTGGTATTGTTTGCTGTTCGTAAATTTGTTGCTATGAAATTGGTCTTAAATTTCATTCTGCATGGTATTAAAAAGGTCTTAAAAAGTCTTAAATCTAGCTCTCAGAAACCTGCAGATACCCTGTTCCTGAAGTATACATGTGATGTAAAGTGGTGGCTCAATTTCACATTCCCACTGCCCTAAACCTAATAGTGTAAGTGAGACGCCCCTACCCCAAGGTAAGTTCCAAAAATAACTGCCAAATGTATTACTTTTAACAATTACTAATTTATTTTTCCTGTCCTTAGGAAACTGGATTTTTGTCTTAAAGTTTTGTTTCAATAGAATGAAATAAAATGAATGAATGAATAAATGAATAAATAAATAAAAACAAGTTCTCTGGAATTTCCTTTCAACCTTGGTAAACCTTCAAAAGGTTAACAATTTCAAACACTTCTGTTTAACACCTCAATTGTAAGTTTCACAAAATTATTTTCAATACCAGGACAAACTGATTTACAAACAATACTGGATGGATCACATAAACTCTTATAGTTCAATTTGAATGGCTCACTTTGAATGACTCACTCCCAATAACACATTTCAAATAACTTTTATCAAATAGATAACCTTCGTGACTTCACCTCAAACGAACAACTTATGAATCAATTAATGATTCAGTTTCTTTTTAACTCAGTTCTCCCAGTCATAGTTCAAATTGACAATCTTAGTTCATTCAAACACTCAATTCGGTTCAATCATTATCAGTAAAGTGCTTGTGTGTGTGTGTGTGTGTGTGTGTGTGTGTGTGTGTGTGACAAACTCTTGTGTCAACCTGTAGCAACGATGTTTTTGATGTGATGACTTGCAACAATGATGACTTGAGACAAACAGCTGAGACAGGACAGTGAGATGTTGTAAGGATGGCAGGGTAATAAACAATAAAACAAAACAAAACAAAAAAACAGAAGTTTCAGGGTGGCCCAAGGAAAAAAAAAAAAAAATGGAAACTTTCTGGAACAAAATAGTGCAACTCAGGCACAGGACGCATGCAACACACCTGAACAGGGTCTGACTTGCAGGAAAAAGTGCTTCTCAAAAGTAAAACTTGATCGTAACGATTGCCAGTCTCTCCAAAAGTGCAAAAATACTCTAAATAAATAAATTAATAAATCACTCAGTGGTAAACTATTGTTCAGTTCAAAAACGCATCCTTGCACACTAACAAGTGCACTTAAGTGACTCGCAGGAAGAAATCAATGTCTCGCACTATAAGACAGTTCATGGATGACTTGTAAAAACAGTAGAACTCTCAAAAAGTTTATAGTCAGAATTATGCAACAAAAACAAAACAACAACAACAACAACAGTATGCTGAATAAAACTTGCTGCTCCAGCAACTCTCTATCTCGTGCTCTCAGCCAGTCTCCAACACTGTGCACCATCCGATGACACACTCAACCAAACTTCTGCTTTATCTACGTCTCCAGTTTCACACGATAATGTCCTTGTGCATTAAACTCACTAAACTTAAACTGACAGTGCACCACTGTCTTCCATTAAATCTCAGGCGTAAAAATATTGACTTCTCACACAGCAATCATGGCTTGTCTGCTCATAATGCCTCTCAATCTTCTTCTTTCCAAACGTCTTTGCATCTCCCACGGACATAAGGTATTTGTACAATGGCAAAAAGATCTAACTCTTCCATGAATATCTCTTGTTGGACACATTTGATTATGGTTGTTTCTGCTCGTGCAAAATTCACTGTACGACACATTTTGCAGCAATGCCAGCCTGCACATGAAACTTTTTTTTTTTTTTTTTTTCTGGAATACTTTTTAACAATGTGAGTAAGAGTAACCACCCCTCTCACAAGAAATTTCCAACTGGAAAATCTACTGAATCTGTGGGATCCCGGCTGACATTTATTGACCTTTGTGGCCAAGGCTGTTATCTCAGGCCTGATTTCACTGTCAGAGTCTGGATCGATTAGATTGAAAACATGTTCAGCTTGTTCACTTACATGGGCTTGATGCAGAAATGCTTGACCTAAAAACCAGTTTGTGTTCAGCAGCTAAAACTGGTCTTGTAGCGTTGTCTGCTGGATTCTAACTGTTAGCAATGTAATACAACTGCTCTGGGTTAGTTGATTTTCAAATCTATCCAAACTCTGTTAGATAACATAACTCCAAATGTGGCACTGTATGGGCTGGTTTTGGAGCCAGCTTGGATTTGTCCATAATAAAGCTTACATGGCCCTGGCCATTATCCTCTACAGTCCTGAGGTAAGCTGTAACAGCTATTGCCATAATAGAAGCATCAGAAAACACATACCTCTTTCTGATCAGTAGAAGTCAGTGACACTGGCACGTAAGGTCTGGGAACACTAAGTTGACAGATTTCAAGATAAAGTAAATCATAAGTCCATACTCTCCACTGACTTTCTGTTTGCTGAGAGTGGGATGTCCCAATCACATTGATCTACAGAAAATTCTTGCATTAATGCCTTTCCTTGTATGGTTAAGGGGGCTGTGAATCCTAGCAGATCATACAGGCTGTTCACAGTTGCTAAGATTCCTCTTCGCATGAATGGCTTCACTTCTTTTGACACTTGAAATGTGAAACTGTCGGACAGTAGATTCTTCGCTTATTCCTAGACTGCGTTGAAGAGGTAAAGGGTCAACGCCTAGTACTAGATCATTTAGGTCGTTAGCTCTGTCGTTTGCAGGAAATGTTTTCATAACTGAACTTGTTTGGTGCCAGTTTATGCAGTGTCAGGTTTGATTCTGCTAGCATTTCTCCAGTTCTCTGCAAGAGACTGACTGCTTCAGAAGACACTGACGTGAGTCCGTCGTCCATGCAGAAGTTTATCATGATAAACTGTTTTGCATCTTCTCCATACTCTTTCTGTCCTTGATCAGCTGTTCGTTTGAGGCTATGGATAGCTATTGCTGGAGACGGACTGTTTCCTAAAAACGTCAACTTTCATTCTGAACTCTGCAATGTCCTTACTGGTGTCATTATCTTTGTACCACAGAAATCTTAAGTAGTTTCAGTGGTTCTCTCTAACTACAAAGGAATAATACATCTGCTGTTTATCAGCAGTAATTGCAACTTGCTCTTTGCGAAAACACAGCAAAACACACCCAAAAGTGTGTTATTCAGATCAGGGCCGCTAAGCAGTACAACATTCAATGAGATGCCTTGATACTGGGCACCTGAATCAAAGACTACTCTGATTTGCCATGGCTTTGGGGGATGGTAAACACCAAAAGTTGGTAGATACCAACAATCTTCATCTTGGTTTAATGGAGGTGCTGGTTCTGCTTGATCATTGTCAAAGATCTTTTGCAATAAATTAATGAAGTGATCCTTCTCAGGATTTTTCTCAAAGGAGTGTTGTAAATAAAGGAAACGTTTTTGTGCCAGCTCTCTATTTTTTGGTAGTCAACAATGGGGTGAGCAAAATGGCAGTGGTGCTACCCAGTAGTTTGTTTCATCACCGTACATTTCTTTTTCCATTATTTGAAGGAATTCACCATCTTCAATAGACAGAACAGATTTGTCATTAGTAGGAGTTCTGGCGAACACACAATCATCTAAAGTCTCTGTTTTGCATGTGGGAGTACCTAGGTAACAGAGTAAAGGTGTACAATCTTGTTGCTTAGGAGCACTGAAAGTCTCTTTTACCTTCATGTAGTTTGTGCAAAGGTTGAACAGAGATGGACATCCGTTTGATAGCACTTTTGTTTTGAAAGTGCTTACATTAATCGGCTCATGACATCCCCCTAAGCCAATGTTTCCCAATCCTGGTCCTGGAGGCACCCCAACACTGCACATTTTGCATGTCTCCTTTCTCTGACACACTCTTTTCAGGTCTTGGAGTCTCTACTAATGAGCTGATGACCTGGATCAGGTGTGTTTGATTAAGGAGACATGCAAAATGTGCAGTGTTTGGGTGCCTCCAGGACCAGGATTGGGAACCACTGCCCTAAGCAGACTTCTCTGACAATAACCCAACCTAAATCTAGACTCTGGACATAAGGTACGTTAAGATGTCCATTTTTTAGTGCCCCCATTAGTGAGCTTATGGGGGAAGGCTAATGCCAAGTTTACACTACAGAATTTTAAGCCCAATTTAAGCCCGATTTGCCAGTTAATGAGCTCGCTGACAGGTCAGGCTGTGATCGGGGGAAAATCAGCGAGTGATCGGCACTCGCCAATCTTTATGTGTGAACTACTCAACGACTTATCAAAGAGGCTCACTGACGCGTCGCCGACACCTTGCAGACGCCAAACATACATCTAGCATGCTAAATATCTGGAGCTGTCAGCCAATTTGATATCCTGTGGTGTCACGCAACAGCCAATGAAATATACACTGATGTCTATGGAAGCAGAAATCCATTCAAATATAATTTGCCAATGTTTATTCATATCAGATACACATTGTGTAAGTAACTATAAAGCTCACTCACTCCACTGTTCCCCCAGTTCACCGGCCACACATGTTTTGGGACAAATGGATGAATTCATGTTATATATTAAGATCAAGATCATTACATAGGTTTTTAAATGACAAAACACTCACTTGCACATATTTGAGAATCGGAATATCAGATTGTTGATGACATGGTGAGAAAAGCAATACATCTGTCATACAGTGTGGCCGGCTGGCGTGTGACAAGCATGACGCGTCATCATGGAAACAATAACTGGACACGTTCTAAATAATAGTAGCCTTAGCTCTGGGAGGTCAGCCAGAATGTTTTAAACTTGTGTGAAAGGGTTATTTTAATTTTAATTCAAAATTTAATCTAATTTCCTCCCAACATCCATTTTCAAATAAAGTTGTTGGGTGACAATCATCATCAGCTTGTGTAGTGTGTAACCTCCTGTTGCGGATCATTTAAGTAGTGTCACATAGTGTGAACAACACAACGACTTAAAGATTTCACAGCAAGTAAAGTAGTCTAAACAGCACAGTGATTTACCGACGTTTAAAGTACTGTAGTGTAAACTTGGCTTAACCCTTTCGAGCGTGAGTTTAAAATATTCTAACTGTCCCCCCAGAGTGAGTTTTTTTAAGGCGACCGTTATTTTAGAACGTTTGCCTTTAATGTTTCCATAGCGACGCGTCATGCGTGTCACGAGCACTGAACGCAGCCACAATAACACTGTATGACAGATGGATCGCTATTATTTTGTTTTTCCTTGTTTATTTAAAATATTCACAAACTTGCTTACCATGTCATCAACTATCTGATATTCCGATCCTCAAATATGTGTAAGTGAGTGCGTTTTGTCGTTTAAAAACCTTTATAAATTATCTTTATCATGATCTATAACGCGAGATGGGCGCCGCCATCTTAGTTTGCGCTGCAGTTCACAGAGTCCTGTCAGTCGGATTTACAGCAGGTGAATTCATCAGTTTCTCCCGAAATATATGCAAGTAAGTGGCTGGTGAACTGGAAGAATAATAGAGTAAACTTTGTAGTTACTTATGTGTGTCTGATATGAATAAATGTTGGAAAATTGTATTTGAATGGATTGTTATTGCTCCTTCCACTGATGTCTGACATCAGTGTGTATTTTATAAACTCTAAATATATTGTTTTAATAGTGCTTATGCATATTGAAACCTTAAAAGAAATGTTATGTGGCTGAAAACACTGCATAGTTGTGATATATGACAAGAGCTGCGCGCGTCCGTCTCGCAGCCAGAGCGCGAAAACACAGTTTGAATCTGGCAGTTATGTGACGTCGCTGAACGTTCGAAATCCCATATGTGGGACCGTACGCCTAGGGGCACAGAAATAAAAATCCCATATGTGGGACCGTACCGCTCAAAGGGTTAACCGGCTTGGCTTAAGTTCTTTTAAGTAGGGGTGTAACAATTCATTTGTAGCAGGAGGCGTTACAACTTCCTCCTCAGAGTGGGTGTCCCCTGCCGTGCTAGTCCATAAAAATGATGGTGGAGTCCGCTGGTGTATCGACTATCAGAGCCTAAACAGCCTGACAACTAAGGATGCTTATCCTCCTTGGTGGCGCTTGTGTCTTCTCTACCCTAGACCTCCAGTCTGGGTACTGGCAAATTTGAGTAGATGAAATGAACAGACCAAAGACAGCCTTCATCACTCACTATGGCCTGTATAAATACACCCGTATGCCCTTTGGATTGTGCAATGCTCAAAGCACTTTTCAAAGGGCAATGGAGTTTGTTCTTCAAGGACTTCAATGGGAAACCCTTCTGATTTACGTGGATGACATCATCTTGGGTAAAGGAGTAGACAAGAGCCTTGATCGCCTTGCACTCGTATTCCAACGCCTTGACAGTTATGGGTTGAAGCTGAAGCCGTCCAAGTGTCACCTACTCAAAGATGAAGTCCTTTTTCTGGGCCATGTGATCAGTGGTGAGGGTATACGCCCCAACCCAGCTTTGATTAAGGATGTAGACACTTGGAAAACCCCCACAAGTGTGCATGAGCTAAAGGCCTTCCTTGGACTGTGTAACTACTACAGGAAGTTTGTTCCAGCACTTTCTGAGCTGGCCAGCCCTCTAAATGAACTCCTTCGAAAAGAAGTGACATTCATGTGGACTGAGGAGCACCAGAATGCCTTCACACAGCTCAAGGAAAGATTGACTTCTGCACCAATACCGGGGTATCCTTCAACAGAAGGGAAATACATTCTGGACACAGATGTGTCAAATCACAGCATCGGAGCAGTGTTATCACAACTCCAGTGGGGAGAGGAAAGAGTTATCACCTACGCAAGTACCCACCTTACCCCAGCTCAGAAAAGATGCTGTGTAATGAGATGAGATTTGCTAGCTGTTGTCTTCTACACCCACCAATTTCGACACTACCTGCTTAGTAAGAAGTTCCTTTTATGCACTGATCACAACAGCCTTACCTGGTTGTTCCGTTTCAAACACCCTGAGGGACAGCTTGCTCGATGGCTGGAAGAGCTGAGCCAGTATGTTCTCGACATTGAGCACAGGGCTGGAAAACACCATTCAAATGCTGATGCGATGTCAAGACGTGATGGTGAGACTCCCAATATGTGTAACTGTTATCAGGCAGGGAAGAATGTTTCAGATTTGCCATGTGGAGGTTGTCAACATTGCCAAAGACTCCATGACCACTGGGAGAGGTTTGAAGAAGACGTTGATGATGTTGTGCCACTTGCAGTAAGGCGCATTGAGTGTGAAACAGAGAAACACGATGACATCAATGAGCACAATGACATTTGCACAGGCGAAGAGAACAGTTCAGTTTCAGAGTTGCTTGGAGCCCCACATGTTAACTGGTTAGAAACCACAACCAAAGAACAGCTGGTTCAAGAACAAAACATAGGTGTGATTGGCAAAGGACAAAAAAGCAGGAAAATATAAGGTTGACTTACCATGGGGGCGGGGCTTTGTTATGGGGAGGGGCTTATGGATGGGCGTGGCTTGCTTTTGTACTGTTTTTTTATGATAAAGTTATGTAAAATAACTGCTCAGTGCTGCAAAACAGACAACTCTGCTAATGCTAACTTAATTCTATATAAACTATTAGGGGTGTGACGAGACAGGTATCTCACGAGACAAGACTCGAGATCGAGTTCACGAGACGAGACAAGATGGCGAAATACACGACTAGAAAAAATAGTCTGCAGGTGTATTTGAAATGTTTTAACGAATCATCTTGTAATGAATGTCATTTCAGTTCTACTTTCTGAGTATGAATTATCATATGCAGTAAAAGACAACAATACTCAAGTAATGTAAAAGGTTTTGCCACTAACTCAACTGACTGACTTCTCTTCTGTATGATTTCAGTCTCTTCAGACCTTACTGTACATGATTTATGAGCTTCTACAACTTTTGACCTCCTAACTGAACTCCTTTCCACAAACTGATCATAGAAATAAAAACAGTATAAATAAAAATGTTAACACTTTACAATAAGGTCTCATTTATTAACATTAATGTATTACCAACATCAACTAACAATGAGCAATATCTTTGCTACAGTATTTATTAATCTAACATGTTAATGTTAGTTAATAAAAATAACCATTCATTGTTAGTTCATGATAGTTCACAGTGCATTAACTAATGTTAACAAATGAAACCTTATTGTTTGTGCTTAATAAGATTAAGAGAAAACTGTTATTCATTTTTTATGGTAACACTTTACAATAAGTGCAACCATAATCACACTCTCTCAAATAAGACCAAATTTTTCTTTGATACAGAGCTAAGAGATGGTTACAACTACACTGCCCAGCCTAAGATAGCTTTCATATTGAGAGATATCTGTATTCATCAGGGAGACGCTTTCAAAATGCGGGGTATTGAAATCTCGTTTGAATGCGCGCTCGCGTTTACTTTCACTTTCGTGATCGCGCGTACTCTGTGAATGTGGAGCGGCGGCGACCGTTATCCAACTGAATTAAATGTTTTTTATTTAAATACAAAGCAAAATGACAGTGGAGGCATAATGTAAACAGCGGTGGCATATTCTTTCCTAATCATCCTAACACTCTGTCATGGCAAAATCATGAGACTACTTTTCGCCTCGACGAGAAATCTCGTCATAATTTAGTCTCGCTCGTCACACCACTATAAACTATATAACAGCATAGGCGTATTAGTTACTAGCCTAAACTGGACGGAGACACGGAGCGCCCTGTAACTCACTGACCTGCCTGCGTTCACAATTCACACGGTGCAGATGGGAGGGAGAACGGCTGACTACACAGTTTATAAATTGTGTATTTCCCTCACAATTGTCACAAAAACTCATAGTCTGTACACTGTCTGTCTGGTCTCTTTGCGCGTTGCTTTGCGAGATCATGCGGCGCGATTTTTTTCCCCTCACTCTGCACGAGTCTGCGTGAGAATATGGGGGTGTGGCGTGAGAGCGTGAGAATTGGGTCAATGAATGCGTGAGAGTTGGCAGCCTTGCCGTTACTTTGCTAAATTAGCCCAGAATCGTTTAACATTGATATTATGGAATCATGACAAAAATGATCAATAGATTGGTTAAATTTTACTAGACCTGCATATAAAAATGAAAGACAATATATTGGATTTACTTACCTGAATCATCCGTGTTCACTGAAGCTGTTCACGTGAGTAGATGGTTGGGCGCGGTTGGGTGTGTGCGCATTCATAACGGTGCGCGTACACTTTGAACTTCAATCGTGACAAATGATTGGACTACTTGCGGAGTGACATGACGACATGAATCAGAGGCACAAAAAACGTTGACAGCGGTGAGCGGTCATTATGTTTACCAATACTCGACCCATCGCAACCGCCGCAACCCTGACCTCCCCCCCACCCCCATTTTTTTTTTTTTTTTTTTTGCATGATTTAGGAGAGCATCATTTTCAGGTCGGAAAAGCCGGATTTCCGGATTTTTCCGGAAGAATCACACCCCTGACAAAAAGCTGATTCCGACCTCTCAATCTTGCATGAGTGGAAAAATAGTGGAACCATTCCCACAAAGGAGCAGGTAGCATTGAAAAGTCCAGCAGTAAGGAAATACTGGCTGTGTTGTCAGTGAAGTATGGCTCCAAATGCTAATCCATTTGAAAGCACTGCGAGTTTGAGTCGCTCATAATGTACATTTGAAAAAGCAACACGTCAAACTTCTTTTCAGACACGAGAAGCATTTATTAACATCTTGTCCAACTAAAGACAACATTTAATAACATGTTTTTACTCCAAACTCACTTCGTAACGACAGTTGAGCATCCTTCTGTGAGATGATGTGGCTTCTTACACAGAATAAGGCAGTCATATTTATTAGTCATGTTTAATTAATCAAAGCATTTCAATCTTTTGTTTATTCAGCTACAGAGGGGAGATCTTGTGTACATGAGGGACAGCACCAAAAAGAAGGGACAAAGTCCAAAACTCCAAGCACCTTGGAAAGGGCCCTTTGTGATATCTGCTTGCTGTGGCCCGGTGCTTTATGAGGTCCAGGGTTTACGATACAAGAGAATCATGCATCATGACCGTCTTAAGCCTTATGACTGTGAGGTGATTCCAGCATGGTTTAAGCATCAAAGGAGTCAGATCCTGCAAAAGAGCAAAGATACCACTAGTAATTCTATAATTCAAGAGTCTCTGCTTGATCCTGAACAGCTCACAACCCAGTAAAGCAGTGAAACAGATTCTGTTTCTTCTGACCCCGAGCCCAAGGAAAACCAGGATAAAGGAAGAAAACGTCAACCAGCAGCTCGTCGACGAAGGCAAAAAGAAAGGAAACTTAGGCTAATGTCAGACCTAGGACAAGAAGAGACAATCAAGAGAACAAACAAAGGAAGAGAAATTCGTAAGCCTGCAAGATACAATTAAGAAAAAAAAAAAAAAGACTGTTCCAGACTTTCAGTTAAGTACTAGTACTTATGGATTGTTATTTCAGAGTTAACACATTGAAGGACTTTTCCAGACTAAAGATACATGCACTATTTCTTAGTTACTGTTATTATGCTATTTTTACTGAAGGGACTCAGTACTGTTAAAAGAGGAGGGATAGTGTAGAAAAGAGAACATGGCCCCTTTAAGTATTTTAGTTACCCTTTCTGTGATCTAGTCTCTTATTAGTTGTTCAGTTACACACTCTTTGTATAGAGCATAAAGTTAAGTTTTTCTTTAGTTTATTTTTTGGGGTCGCTCGCATGCTCATCGCACGTCAGAAAAGTGCTGTCCTGTGCCGGAGCAAGAGCGCCTATCAGCCGCATCAATTTCATATAAAGTGTGTGTTCATGAACAATACTGTTGGTCTGTGCGCTGTGAACTGTGACTTACATCTGTGCACAAGTTCAGTAAACTCTGTGAACGAATCCCCTTGTCATGGCTCATTTCACCCACGTTTCCCACTGCATCGACCCAAATCAGTAATGCAACAGTATGTTTAATGTACCTGGAACACTTTAATAAGGTTGTGTAGCCATTAACACTATCCTACACTATACTAGAACTAGGCCTAACAACACTTTAAAAGCCTTTTAAAATTTTGGCTTATGTAAATTTCCACAAATGCCAATTTTTATAGGCTATTAAAATAAAGTTATGTAGCATCATTAAGAACTAACATGAACTAACATTAATAATGGACGAAAGGTTTTTTGTTTTGTTTTGTTTTTTTGCCCCCACTCTCTTACCATCTGAAGGTCGCTGTGTAATTCTCATCCTGACTAAGACACATTGGTGGAAGCATTTCAATAACCCTATGAATGCATATTAATGGAGAATCGAATTGAATCGCATCAAATTTGAATGTGAATCGTCTCGAATCAAATAGTTCTGAATATGCAATAGTGTTGTCAAAAGTACCGGTACTTCGGTACCAAGTCGGTAATTTTGAAAATGTGATGATACCCACGTTTCTGTAGTACCGGTAGTACCAAGAATCCGGGTATACTCGGTACCCACTGATAGGACTGATAGGACTGGCAGTTTTTACGTGAATATGACACGAGTGAAGCACAAAGCTTTGTTTACAAAATAAATAATAGGTTAGAAATTAAATGTGACATCGCAGCCATGGAAATATTTTGGTTCATGCCGTATGAGAGAGGTACGCGAGTCCATACATTTAAGCTTTGTATTCTGTTTTGCGAATCGCGATCTGGTCACCTGATTATCAGAGAATTTAACAATATTCCATTAGTTATTCCACTGAACATGGAATCTCTGTTTCTTTTCCCAAATCTTCACTCACGCAGGGGATTATAAACGTTTCTTTCGTTCGCATTTAGGCCTATTATAGGCTATTCGCATTCTTTACTGTGGTAAAGTAGAAAAAACACCGTAGGACAGAAACCCTTTTGCTTGCACGTCACTTTCTATTTAACAGTTTGTGCTTGTTATTAGACTTTATAAGGCGCGTCAAGTTTATTTGTATAGCACGATTCACACACGCTGGTGATTTTTACTTTTGCCTTGTCTGGCAGCGCAAAATCAAACATGCCTCAATGTCTGAAGATAAAACTCGCTCTTCATACCTTTTACAACAAGTGTCAGTTGCTTGTAACATCAGGAGATAACATGAAGATATTATTAAAGAGAAATGGTCTCTTTCCTGCTCGTGTCCCAATCCCTCTCAAAGCGTAGAGCCGTAGGCTATATCAAAGACTATAGAAGAACGGGACTTGGGCTATGAGACGCATCCTTGTGTGGAAATAAAAAACAAATGTTTTTTAAATAATACTTAACTTTCCTATTATTTAGGTTACCATTATTTACTTAATATTTATTTCATAGTTTTACAGTCTGTAGTGTGTTGTTTCACTGATGGAATAGAAAATAAACACGCTACGTCTGTTACCCCTGTTGAAAAAAAAAAAAAAACAGCATGTTGGTAAGGTAGGTTTTGAAGCTGGTGTGCTGGTTTGAGCTGGTTTATGCTGGTCCAGGACCACCTTAGGACCAGTTTAGGACCAGCATGCATGGACCAGCACATGACCAGCATAAACCAACTCAAACCAGCATACCAGCATTTAACAGACAGAGCCGTAGTTCACTGATAAGCCACGCAATATCACGTTCATATCGCAGATGAATCGCCTTCGATAATGAACGCGATATTTGCGTGGCTTATCAGTGAACTACGGCTCTGTCTGTTAAATGGCGCTTCATTTGAAAGCAGGTGATGGCGATTTAGCGGTAATCAGGGAACCGGCTTTACTGACGAAATGCGCGTGAGAATCGCATGCGATATATCGCCCAGCCCTAATACACACACACAAGCATACACACACACTCCAAATCATATTTAATGTTTTTAAAATAGTTCCAACAGATTTTGCTGTGGTACCGAAATTGGTACAGAGAACCGTAAAATTTTCATGGTATCGGTACCGACTACTGGAATTTTGGTACCGTGACAACACTAATATGCAAAAATCTTTCTTGAATCGAATCGAGCACCCATGAATCATGAATCGAATCGATTTGCAGTATACCCAAAGATTCACAGCCCTACTTTTAAGATCTAATATTCACTTAAATGTCTATTATTATAATAAGGGTAGACGATTAAACAGGTTGCTGGTATTTCTAAATAAACCCACAGTAGCAAATGGAAATGAAATAATAACTGCAACAACAATTAAACAAATGGCCAAGCCTTTTACTGAATATAAAATAAAATAATAAATAAGAATATGAATTGGTAAACAATCAAAAGATGACTGGCAGAATAACTCTTACTTAAACAGTCGGCAGAAATCAAATAATCTAATACTGAAAATACCACAGTCCACGTTGCAGGCCTGAGTCGACGCTTGGGTTAGTAGTAGCCAAAAACTCGTGGCTACTTCACTTCGTGGAGCAAAATAAAATAAAATGAATGAGCTCACCACACATGTTTTGCGCAACACCAGCGTCCTCACCGATCGCACGGGCTGTCACAGTCCCGACGCAGCTCTCTTGATGCAGACGAATGTCCCAGACTGTCGCTCACCGCAGTCAAGTGAGCCGTCATCTGCAAAAGCTCGGTCAAACCAGCCGCCGCCTGCATATTAATGCTCGTCTATTTGGGGAATTACGGTACGGATACATGGAGCGGCCAAAAAGCAGAGAAAGACGTGTATTTCAGAGGTTGTTCATACAATTTGGCCAATGACAAGTAAAACATATTAAAACTACATTTATGTTGCACAAAAATGCGCTTCAATTGTAGGCTACTCTAAGATATTTTAATGTGGAGTTTTACAGTAAATTAAAGACAAAGTCTGTCAAAATACATTATAACATTGGTCATTTTTTGCATTTTGTACTTCTTTAGGATGAACATCTCTCTGTCCACATCAATTTTCATGGGATTTTACTGTAGAGTTTAAGAAAATTAAAGGCAAAGTCTGTCAAAATACATTATAACATTGGTCATTTCTTGCATTTTGTACTGCCATTATTAAAATTCCTTCAGAGTTGACATGAAATCTTCAATGGATTCTTCTTTCGGATGAACATCTCTCTGTCCACATCAATTTTCATGGGATTTTACTGTAGAGGTTTACAGAAAATTAAAGGCAAAGTCTGTCAAAATACATTATAACATTGGTCATTTTTTGCATTTTGTACTGCCATTATTAAAATTCCTTCAGAGTTGACATGAAATTTTCAACCGATTCTTTGGGATGAACATCAATCCCTGTCCCATGTTAATTTTCACAGGGTTTAGAGTTTGAGTCTACAATATCAAGATCTACACAGTTCAAAGTGTCAAGTTAGTTTCACTGAGGTCAGTGTGATCATAGTTCAATGGTTTTCATTTTGTATTATATAGTTGAACATTATGCCATTTGTAATAAGAGACAAAACAAGTAGTGCATGAGGAAAAAAAAAAATAATTTTATTAAGTCAAAAAAAAAAAAAAAAAAAAAAAAGCTAATCACACAAACAACAATCCCAGGCCGTGTTTTTTGCTTGCTCAAACTGTACTTTGTTCAACGGCACGCACACTGCATGGAACCACCGTGTACAGCTGTCACACTGTATCTGAAAAGGGACAAAACACTTTACTAGAAAGAGATCATGCAAATATTTTCTGCACCAAAGCCATTTTCAAATCGCTCCCCACAAGTTTACCTTTATTTCACCAAATGTTACATTAATATCAGGTTCTCATTTACATTACTTGAGAAACTGCAGTAGACTAGTTAATGAACTTGACAGCTGCAAGAAGGCAAGTGCAAGGTAGAGTAGAGATATGGATGCATCACTGTGACTTGCAATGTATTTTGAGACAGTGAGGAGAATGTAAAAATGTTTTAAATGTTTACTCCATTGACAATTCTAGCAAACAAGTAATAATCCTCAATCTCTGAACCCTATACACTTTTCTCTTTCCATTCGAAAATAGTTTTAAAAAAAAAAATTACATATACACATATATATATATATAAATATAACCAATTAAAAACACCACCTTACCCAGTCAGTCATGGAAGTCCCTGGACTTGGTGGTGTAGACGCCGCACACATGGTCATGGAAGTCCCTGGACTTGGTGGTGTAGACGCCGCACACATGGTCATGGAAGTCCCTGGACTTGGTGGTGTAGACGCCGCACACATGGTCATGGAAGTCCCTGGACTTGGTGGTGTAGACGCCGCACACATGGTCATGGAAGTCCCTGGACTTGGTGGTGTAGACGCCGCACACATGGTCATGGAAGTCCCTGGACTTGGTGGTTTAGACGCCGCACACATGGAGCAGTTGTTCTGTGCATCAAACACTAATGGAAATTGAAATTTTAGACTAAAAGTACATAAATGCCAATATAAATACATATGGGAAAAAAAAAAAAAAAGATACCTGATGCTTCAAGTATTTTCAGTGCCAAAGCCCTGCGTTCCTGGGCCATGTGTTTTTTAGACGTCTCAAATTCCATTTTAGGCAATTCAGGAAATGCCTCCATGACTGCCTTTGCCATCTTAAAAAAAAAAAAAAAAAAAAAAAAATTATATATATATATATATATATATATATATATATATATATAATATGATATATGAGATGTACATTACATAAATATGCTGGCTAAAAACTAAGTAGCTCCTTTCCAAAAATACACAAATGGTAAATTTCATATTATTGTCAGAATAAAATCATTTCAACAAATGATTTGTACCATGAGGACAATCACACCACAGCTACATCCATCCAGTTGAATTGGGTGTTTCATAATAGCTCCTCTGAACTCAATATCCACCCAGTCTCTTGTACGGTGGTGGATGGTCCTGGTTTGAAAGTATTCACTGTGACAATAAAATGTTACATTATAAACGTTATACAATTACATTTTATTTTATGAAGAATTAGAAAGACAAAAAAGGTTGTTAAAAAAAAAAAACTCCAGTCTACAATTTGACCATATTGGTTTCAAAGATGGTTGTTAAAATTAAGACTATCACCATTTCAGTCATTTAATGAATTTTAGCTGCCATATCCCTCGTTTTTTTTTTTTTTTTGACAGTCTTATAAATTACACAAGAAGAGGGGATAGATGCTCTTGGAATGTTGGATTAATTTAACTGGCTCATTTTGAACCATCAAACTCTGTGCAGCACTATTACTAACATTATCTATCCAGCGTTTAGGACCCGTTGTCAATAATAGTAACCATTTTGACCATTACCTCTGTAGTTAAACTCCATTTATGGCCACTCTGCCCATCTACAGTGCTTTATTGCCTGTTCTACAATTTAGACAAACAGATGCAATGCGCTGTATATGGTTATGGATAATAACTGAGATTGCCAAGTACCAGAATGTATGTGCAGCAAGTTCTGATTCCACCTGCTCTGCAGAGTTTGGTAAAGGATCAAGATAGTACACAGAGCTTTCTGCTGCATTGATGTACTGTAATAAAAGTATGCATTATTTAAATATTCAGGATACAAAAGACAATTGGAATGTACATAAATATAAAATTGTTAAATGTGACCAAACCAGAAACTTCCAGTGTGTTTCTCCAACATTAATGAAAGATACAATGGCCTCGTAGTCGTCAAAGTTAACCTGTTACATGTTAAAAAAAAATAAAAAAAAAAAAGTTCAATATTATAACAGTAATAAGTTAGCTTTAATATTTATTTAAACTACTATCACACTCTGCATTTGTACATCTACCAAATAAAAACAATGTACCTTTGACAAACTGTGTCTTCTCACTGCTTTTCTGTCCCCAGTGAGGATCACATCGGCTATGTAATGGTTCATGATATATATTTTTTTCTCCAAATGAAGCTTGGTGACAGTGTAATGCATGAGACACTCAATGATCTAAAATAATGTTAAAAAATTCAAACACATCAGAATTTATTACTATTTTAATAAATTTAACGATCATGCTGCTACCGTTTCACCAACATACCTCGCCTGTAAGCCATTTGTGAGGTCTAAGCGTCCGGAACTCACTGTGGTGGACTAAATAGCTTCTCCCTCTAATTTGAGAGGGAACCACAGAAATAACCACTTCTGTGTCTTTTTTTTCCCACAAGGCTTTTAGCTGAGGGTCAAGATGACAACACATTTCTTTACTCTAGAGATAGTATATAAACAGACAATTATGGTTACATAAACATAATACTGTGATATGTAATCCAGCTGTAATGTTGGACTTATGGTCACACAAACCTGGAACAACATTTTGATGCACAATCTTATAGAATTTTATATAAACTTATTGTGAAAAGTTAAGAACTCAGAAGATTCATCAGAACACATTTGAATAATTACTTGCTGTGCTGACTTTTTTTTTTTTTTTTTTACATCACCTGGGATTGAGCGTCAATGGTGGTACTTTTTGTTTTGTCCTGCTTCCCTGTCATAGTGGATGTAGTGGATGTAGATGGAGTGTCACATTTGACCACGTCTTGTGAATTCTATTAATAAAAATGGAATATAAATTATACAAAAATTCTACATTTTTATAAGAATCCTTAACACATCTGAACAACTACTCATGACTAACAACAATTTCTTTAAACATCACCTGTAATGGAGTGCCCTTTGTGTCTTTCCAAATCTCTGTCATTGCAGTTGTGGATGGAGTATCACATTTGACCATGTCTTGTGTATTCTATACAAAACAATTACACATATACATATATACATATACATAATTAAATGACTTCAACTATAATTTCAACAAAGCATGCATATAATATACTCCAGACTGGTTCCCAACCATAGACTGTAAAAAAAGTTCCCAACCTGTGGGCCGCGGCCCACCAGGGGGCCTCAGTGATTGTCCAGGTGGGCCGCGAAGATAAATAAAAATTTAAATATTTACTACAATACAAAATTAATTCCTTAATTTATTAATACGTTACATGCAATTAAACTAAATTTAAAAACACACTTAAAACGATGCACCACCTCTCGGACGTATTCTGTAATTGCTTCGGTTCAGCCCAGTCCGTTTCTCATCGTGCTGCTGTTAAATACAGACTGAACGGTGGCTCAAAACGCAAACTAACCCTCAGTTGGGAAAGAGACCAGTGTTCTGGTGGATGTTTTGTTGGATGACGATAGTAATGAAGGTAAAGATGATTATACAGTGACATACAGGAGTGACATACTAATGCATAGCGCAATTATTGATGCGCAAACAAATCGTGCATGTGCGCTCTCGACTCACTGGTCGATATAACATCGTATTTCTGCATGAACACAGTTCAATATATTCGCGTAGTTGTCAAAAATTAATGTACTGTGAGTGTTTTACGGATGCTCGCCGAACAAGCCTGTTTGATAAATTCGAGGGGATCATTGGTGTTGTTACATGGTAATAAGCGTGGCAGGTTGCCTTGTAATTATTTAAGTTACTGTATTACGGAGCAAAGTACGTACTTACATTGTAAAGAATGTCTGCAAAGTATGTTTGCAAAAATAACTAAAGGTTTAAATCTATTTTTAATTTATTCTATAAAGAAATAACATGGGGTTGAAAAATAATAGGAAGTAATATATAATATAGTAACTAAAACAACCTGTGTTTGGATGAATTCATATTGTACATCAGGCACTTTTGGCTGTGGAGAGTTCTCCCTTTTTTTCTGTCAAAAAAAAAAAAAAAAAAAAAAAAAAAAAAAAGGTTTTGGGTGATTTTAACAGAGCATGACTCCAAACAATACTTGGTTAGACAAAATAGCCTTAACAGAAGTTACAATGACTTATTTTTAAGAATGTAAAATGACTGAAGACAACATCAGGATGTAGAATAGTCAAATCATAATGCGTTTGTGTATGTCAGCATCGTTAAAGCTTTTTAATGATTACCTTGAAAGACAGGTCCATCACTGACGGTGAAACGTACATGCCTTTACGCTTCCTGCTTTTTTTCCACACCTCCATTTCCACTTTAAATGACTTCAATATATACATGTTTTCAGACACAAACCCACATATATACAAAAATTGTGATCAGGTTAAACTACCAAGTAAGGCATTTACACTGAACTGACTTTAAGTAGTATTCCATACTTTTTTCCTGCATCTCTCCATATCCGCATATTCAAGGAGGAGAGCATCATGCATGTGTTGGTAAACTGCTACAAAGTCATCAAGCCTTTTGCACCTCCTCCTTTGGAACCGGATGTTCTTTAGGTCCCATTGACTTTTTTCCATAATACCTTGGGTGCGGTTATCTTGAGTAAAGTTCTGAAAGTTTTAAGTACATCTATTATCCGTTTTAAGGACAATCAAATAGAAAAAAAAAAAAAAAAAAAATTAAATTTTGAAAACAATTTTACCTGTTTCTTTGACTGTTTAACCTTGTTGTACACTCTACTTAGTTGATGGTACACAGGGCCCGTCCCGTGACGTCCTAGATCCCCTGAAGACCATTTAAAGTTTGTGAAAGAACTGGACACAAATGCTGTATTGAATAATTTGTCATCTTAAACCAATGACTCAAACCTACCTAGCATCATTCCAGACCACAGAGTGGCATGTGGAAGGAAATATTTTGCCAAACTGGAGATAAATGCTGGAGCATAATAAATGTTGCATTCACCATCAAGGTCAAGCAATGCACCATTGATTATTCCCTGGAAATGGTTCATGAGAGGCGTTGTTCCAACATCATGCTGAAAAGCAGTATTTATCATTTGAGACAGTTCAAATGTTTACATCATAATACATTACTAATCATTTATTCCATTTAACACTAATTTTTCACTAATTAATGTGTTTAATTAGTTCATACACAGAATTAGATTTTTTTTAATACTGAATGAGTTACAACTATGAGGCCTTGTGCTGAAAAAAAGGAAAAAAAAAAGAAAAGAAAAAAAGTCTAATATTAACATTCTAATACCTTGTAGTCTTCAGCAATGATGTTTTTGTCATCAAGTTCATATGTCCCCCTTTGCTGCATAAGCAACTGCAGATGTTGGTAGTGCTTTGCAACATTTGGTCCATTGCAGGGACTGCAAAAGATGACTGCTGAACTTGAAAGTGCCTCATCCATCTCCTTCAGTGTAGTGCAACACGCAAGGAGCCCGAATGTGTACATCCCAAGCTTGTAGTGTTGGGGAATTCTACAAAAAGCAATGAAAACACAATTATAATCATGCATTTAATTTCAAATGCAACATAAATTATACTCCTATGTACTCTTTCTTGCAGAGATCCTTGGCATTCTTCATGATGTGGCTTAAACATCGGTGAAGAATCGGGAGGTCAAATTTGTCTCCAGGATATTGCCCACTGATGAGGAGGAAGTATTTGTTCAGCAGATCCTCCAGACCCGTTTTGCAGAATGTTATGGCAATGGACTGCATAAGCACAAGGGAGCCATCACATGTGATCATAGCCGGCCTTTTGTTTGCCCCATTTCCATGCATCCTTACAAGATCAGTCTGAAAAGCTTGTAAGAAGTAGGTCACAGAGGATGTGGTATGGTCGCATGTGACATAGGTTGCCACGGGTAATGGTGATGCACCCTTAGATGGATTTCGGACTATGAGCTCATACACATAGTACGGTGGACTTGCTCTCTCTTGTGGAATTATACTACCTGTGGCATCCAGGTATACAATGTCCTCCTTGCACCTTTTGAAGAAGAAGGAGAGTGTCTTCCTTGACCAGAGCATTATTCCTTTAGGGTGCATCATTACCCTCTGCAGAACATCATTGTCTGTGCCACGCTGTTGGTCAACAATGCTCTTCAGACTTACAAGCTCATCAGAATGAAGTCTGTTTTTTTTCTTCTCACTCCACGCTAATAGTTTTCAGAACTTGCTTAGATGGAGCGTCATCCCTGCAACCAGAGTCAATTACCATCGGTGGAATTTTTTCCAAAGACTCCAGATAGAAGCTCCGAGGTAATTTGTTTTTAAGGACCTCTGCGGTTGACTGCCTGGCACTTGCATGCACTGGTCTTCTATGCAGCTCCTTGGTGTTATGATGGACAGCACCTCCAGAGAAGACCACTGCTGCTTTTAGGGTGTTCTCATCAGCCACTTCAACATGCACAGTGACTGGGCAGTCTTCAAAACAACAGTAACCCACACATGTAAAAACTGGAGCAAGTGTGTTTGACCGCAGGGTTTTTACACGGTGTCTCTTAAAACCAAAGCTGCAGTAAGGATGAACAGATTTTATTCCCTTGGCAATGATGTTGGTCCACTGGAGACCTTGAAAAAGTCTGCCCTTTTGATGTTGCCTTAGTTCTTGCCATTCTCTTCTTTCAATAGAAAAAGAAAGAAGGCTGACATGGCAAAGAACATGTAAAGTGTTCATCTTCCTCACTGCTGTGTGTGGAAGCCTCATCACAAATCTGTAAGACAGGAATAAAAATAACAAAAATAAAAAAAACATTAGCGTTACCAAAAAACAAAAAAACAGATTACCAAAAAGTTAACATTAAGCTTACTTCCCTGTTCATTAGCTTACAATTGTGCTACACAAACTACAACCTAATTTTAAGTGTGACAATTTTTAAATCAATTTAGAAAATTAGTAAGCATTTTGCTATGCATTAAATATAATTCATCGGAGAATACTAAAATAGACCTAAATAATGTGTGACTGCAAATAAGAATTTTTATTCTTTTTTACTTTTGACCAAGTCTCTTTATAATGATTGCTGTCCTTTTATATTTTTAGCAAATAACTCTTCATGGGACAGAAACATGAAAAAGTGAAAATTAAACGTTATATTCCTCACATATAACAGTTAATCAGCAATGGATAGAAATGTATAATTAACCTTTTCAGTTGTGGCACAGTTTGATTCAATGTCACCATCTGATGAACTGCAGACTACACTGTCAGCCTTCTGACCCAAACAAAAAAAAAAAAAAAAAAAAAAAAAAAAGGGAGAGAGGGATCAATTTCTAAAACTGTATGTAAGACAGAACACAAAATGGAAAGTCACCAGTTCAAGAGGTGTGTACACGTGCATTTCAATATTTATATGGAGTTTTGAATCATACAACTAAAAACAACATGTGTTTGGAGGACTTCGGACTGTACGTCAAGCTGTTTTGGCTCTGGAGAATTCTCACTTTTCTGTTTAAAAAAAAAAAAAAGTTTGGCTGGAAACATTAACAAAGAATGACTCAAATAGACCTCTACAATTATAATTCTTGGACAAACAAATTCAAGCAAATTAAAGGGAAAAAAAAAAAAAAAAAAAAAAAAAAAAAAACACACCATCACCAGTTCAAGGGGTGCACATTCAGGATCTTCATTTGGGGATGCCGACAAATGACCTTCTCCAACATCCTGGTCACCCTATTATAAAATTGATATATTATTATTCAAAGTATTCAATTACATTTGTCATAGTGTAATGATTTGAATGGTTACATTTAATAGAAATGTATAGTTAACCTTTTCACTTGTGGCACAGTTTGATTCAAGGTCGCCATCTGACGAACTACAGACTGCACTGTCAGCCTTCTCCAAAACGTCCTGGAAAAAAAAAAGGGGGTGATTTCTAAAACTGTATGCAGGACAGAACAAGTGGAAAAAAAAAAAAAAAAAAAGTCACCAGTTCAAGAGGTTTGTGCACACTTGTATTTCAATATTTAAATGGAGTTTTGAGTTATACAACTAAAAACCTGTGTTTGGAGGACTTTGGACTGTACATCAAGCGGTTTTGGCTCTGGAGAATTCTCACTTTTCTGTAAAAAAAAAAAAAGTTTGGCTTGGAAACGTTAATAAAGAATGACTCAAATAGACCTCTACAATAATTCTTAGCCAGATAAAGTTAAGCAAATTAAAGGGAAAAAAAAAAAAAAAAAAAAAAAAAACCCTCACCAGCTTGAGGGAGGCACATTCAACCTCTTCATTTTGGGAAGACGACAATTGACTTTCTTCACCCTATCAGAACATTTTCAGGAGGTAAAACATATATAGACTATACATCAAAGAGTGCAAGGTTAAACAATGCAATTTACATTTATCCATTTATGGTTTTTGGTTTTCATAGCAGTGACTTTTGAATCAACCTATGAGTGTCAGCAAATAAGTATAACTCAAGTACTACAGTGTTAGTGCATATTAATCTTCTTTCATGAATGTAAACTTACTTTTCACTACTGACCATTCAACAGTAAAATGGCCTTATGTTGTTCAATAAAGTGAATAAAGTAAATACAATTTATATTTAATCTGACATTTCTAAAGCACTTCATGAATACATAAATTAGTAAAATGTCTTAAAAGAATGGCTAAAGAGGAATTTGTGGATTTGAGGTTGACATATGGGAAAACGATTAATGACTACAACTCAAGATATAAAACGGTTGAACCTGGTATACGTTTAAAAAAAAAAAAAAAAACACATGGGCAAGTTCTTTTCCACAAACCTAAGTGTTCTTTTGTCAATGTGACAATATTGATGCTATGCTTCACAAGCACATAATATCTTGAAATAGCTCAGCAGGTTGACTCTTAAGTCAGCCTAATGAAAAATTACCTTTAAAAGCAGCAGAGATGCCTGAAGAATTTTTTTGCGATTTGCAAGTGTATTGGGTACTTGCAAATCTTTGGACACATTGGTCCAAAAGCCAGCTGTTTTGTGGACACTGTAGTCCTTTATATTTGTCCCAGGTTGTGCAAATTTCTTAATGCTGCTCACAATCTCTAGTACATTTTTTGAAGTTCTCCGGGCCTTTGAAAGTAAACAATCATCATTTGACATGTCTTTAAACACCACATCTTGTTCCATTAGAATATATATGTGAGAAAACAATTGCAAACAATGATTAAGTAGTAATGCATTTTTTAAAAGTAGTGCGCAAGTTTATTGTAACACTTGCCTTTCCAAATGTGGAGAAAGTGCAGATTCTGGAATAAAAAAAAATTAATAATATAGATTCAAATGAAAAATGAAATAGGTTTTATGCAAATCATAAACGGAGAGAGACAAAACTGATTTTTTAAATCTTTAAGTTAGTTTAAATTCAACCACTGAAAAGGTTGACAAAACAAACATCTTATTTAAATGTATGCATTTTGTTGCATAATCAAAGAACCTGAGTTTATTGGAATTCTATTAGTCCGCACCCTAAAATATAAATAATTCTATCAACTTCTATTAAAAAAAAAAAAAAAAAAAAAAAAAAAAAAAAAAAAAAAGCAGGGATTTAGGTTGAGTACAATAATAACTAATGATAAATATCTATCAGTAGTTGCATTTAAAATTATAAATAATCATTCAGATAATTAAAACGTAAAAAGGGGGGGAAAAAAGTCTTTACTTCACATCAGCCTATCATTGTCCAATTTGTACACTAAAAAAAGACCAACATTTTAGACTGTTTGGTTGATTGGATGCTGACCTATATGTACTCATCCTCTAATTCAATAGAAGTGGAAAAGTCAAACACGAAACCTGCAAAAGCAACAAATATATATAAATAAACACAAAACATTAATACATACTCAAATCCATTTATTTCTGCATAAATAGATAATAGCCTATAAATAAAAGTCTACAAATATAAATATTACAAATATAAATACTCCATATAAATAAGTATATGTGTGAGAGGAGATAAAAACTTAAGTTAAATTTTTCTCCTAATCCTAAACATTAAACATGGAAATTGAAACATCAGCTGATGGTTGTGTGAAAGCACTGCAATTGCACATTAAGATAACATTAGCATTGTCAAAACATTTTTTTAAATTTGCTTACCAGAGATTCCCAAACACAAGCAAACACTGCTTAAAAAATAACTAAGTTTATGTGCTATTTATATACTATTGAAAATGAACTCATTACAGCAATCAGCCAATGACAAGGTTCGTCTGCTATTGATGATGATTGATAACACATTGACAAAATAACATCTTATTTTTAATTTACACAAAGAACAATATGGAACCATACAGAAATTAATTAAGGGCAAAACATTCAACTTTTAGTTTTTGTTTTAGAGCTCTTAAACATTCATATAAAGTTTATGGATTTTTCTCTGTTTTTATTTAATTAAATTTTATTTATTTATTAGTAAAAGGTTTCCAGCTTCTCCATCTTAATCTAATTAATTAATTAATTAATTATCCCCTTCAGACCATGTGTCTATTGAGATGAGCAAATTCTGCGCAGAACCGATCACCGGTGATCACCGCGAGATGGCCGGTTAGAAATGTTCTGAGGGTGGGCCGCCTTGCTCCGATTTCATGCCGACGTGTGTCAGAAACCTCTCGCGAGCGCGAGGCGGACGTGTCGGATTCTGCAGTCGAGCACAGTTGCTCTCCACCGACTGCGCTGACCAAAAGCACGATGGGAAACGACTTTGACGACACAGCTTAAAGCTTATTGGTTTAAACAACCGTGATGTATATCTCTTTTAAAATGTATTTTAAAACTCTAATACCATTATTTTATGTGTATAAATTATGTGTGAATATTCCTAAACTCGGTCATTCTCTATGGGTTATTGGTCAGATTTATAAAAATATATAAAAACATGTCTATAATTAAAGAAAAATGAGTGATACACACATCTTTTGAATGGAAATAAATAACAAGTACTTTGGGTGTATTGTTCATTATGTTTATTTTCATATGAAAGCAACAGAACTGAAATACAGTATGCAAAAAAGCGCGAGTTGAATCCCGCCATTCCGCCTTTGACTAGGTGTCTGAATACGAGAACAGAGAACTGTCCGTCTTGCCTGCACTTTTTTCACTCCTCCCCTCACTGCCCGCCTTCTCGGCTGAACTTCAGGCATCATAAAAGACAACATATTTTGGTTTAACAATAAGATTTTTGTTTTTATATTATAAGTACTGCCTGGTCAGATTGGTCATCTACCAATCACAATGAGTATGCTTCATTACTAAATTGCCTTAGATCATAAAAGACAACATAAACAACTAGACAAGAGGAGCAGATTTATCTTTTATATGCAGATTTGTTCATGGTATCATCATCAAAGTGCACCCATTATAATCTTTTTATATCAAGTGATTACATTTAAAGTTAATTTTAAGATCTTTCAAAGCTGAAAAACAGGATTTTTTGTTTGGTGTCCATCAAAATGGACACTATATCTGATTTTTTTTTTTTTGTCTTCAATGTTGTGATTATAAACCATCATTAGGTTTTTCATATAGTTTTAGTGAAAAACAGAAACATTGCATGTGAAATGAGTGCATACAACAGCAACAACACAGAAATTCTCTGAACCTATATATTCCTATTCACCGACTGCAAACAACAAAAATAATAAAAACATTTTTTTAGAATTCATATTATCTCATGTTTTTTCTGCATTCTTATTGCATTGCTTTTTGTAACAGAATCTTTAATGCTAAAGCTCATAGATTGTGTATGAACCTTAGATGATATAAATATGGGTAAAATATGACACATTTTTGCTTGCTTAAGCCCAGATGTGCATTGTAGTGGACAGAAAAATATAATAAAAACATTTGCAAGTTTGCACAAATCTTTTTCTTTCTTTTTTTTATCATTTATAAGAAATATCAAGTAGATATTTTTTTTTTGTCTCAGTGGATCATAATTCAGATCTGAAGGGTTTTAAAGAAAATTAAAGGTAAAGTAGACCTGTATTGACAAATTACCTGTTTTTTTTTAATTAAAAGTATTGCAACATCTACATGATGTACACAATCTACATTTCAACGTTAACAATTAATGAATGACCTTTGACAATGATTAAACTCAGTAATTCTAACTTTAATAGTTTCTTTGAAGAGAAATGATTAATCATGAAATGTAGATTGTGGACATCATGTAGATGTTGCAATACTTTTAATTAAAAAAACAAACAAAAAAAAAAAACAGGTAATTTGTCAATATAGGTCTACTTTACCTTTAATTTTCTGTAAACCTCTACAGTAAAATCCCATTAAAAAATTGATGTGGACAGAGATATGTTCATCCCAAAGAAGAATCCATTGAAAATTTCATGTCAACTCTGAAGGAATTTTAATAATGGCAGTACAAAATGCAAGAAATGACCAATGTTATAATGTATTTTGACATACTTTACCTTTAATTTTCTGTAAACCTCTACAGTAAAATCCCATGAAAATTGATGTGGACAGAGAGATGTTCATCCCAAAGAAGAATCCATTGAAGATTTCATGTCAACTCTGAAGGAATTTTAATAATGGCAGTACAAAATGCAAGAAATGACCAATGTTATAATGTATTTTGACAGACTTTGCCTTTAATTTTCTTGAAAACTCTACAGTAAAATCCCATGAAAATTGATGTAGACAGAGAGATGTTCATCCCAAAGAAGAATCCATTGAAAATTGCATGTCAACTCTGAAGGAATTTTAATAATGGCAGTACAAAATGCAAGAAATGACCAATGTTATAATGTATTTTGACAGACTTTGCCTTTAATTTTCTTGAAAACTCTACAGTAAAATCCCATGAAAATTGATGTGGACAGAGAGATGTTCATCCCAAAGAAGAATCCATTGAAAATTTCATGTCAACTCTGAAGGAATTTTAATAATGGCAGTACAAAATGCAAGAAATGACCAATGTTATAATGTATTTTGACATACTTTACCTTTAATTTTCTGTAAACCTCTACAGTAAAATCCCATGAAAATTGATGTGGACAGAGATATGTTCATCCCAAAGAAGAATCCATTGAAAATTTCATGTCAACTCTGAAGGAATTTTAATAATGGCAGTACAAAATGCAAGAAATGACCAATGTTATAATGTATTTTGACATACTTTGCCTTTAATTTTCTTGAAAACTCTACAGTAAAATCCCATGAAAATTGATGTGGACAGAGAGATGTTCATCCCAAAGAAGAATCCATTGAAAATTTCATGTCAACTCTGAAGGAATTTTAATAATGGCAGTACAAAATGCAAGAAATGACCAATGTTATAATGTATTTTGACATACTTTACCTTTAATTTTCTGTAAACCTCTACAGTAAAATCCCATGAAAATTGATGTGGACAGAGATATGTTCATCCCAAAGAAGAATCCATTGAAAATTTCATGTCAACTCTGAAGGAATTTTAATAATGGCAGTACAAAATGCAAGAAATGACCAATGTTATAATGTATTTTGACAGACTTTGCCTTTAATTTTCTTGAAAACTCTACAGTAAAATCCCATGAAAATTGATGTGGACAGAGAGATGTTCATCCCAAAGAAGAATCCATTGAAAATTTCATGTCAACTCTGAAGGAATTTTAATAATGGCAGTACAAAATGCAATAAATGACCAATGTTATAATGTATTTTGACAGACTTTGCCTTTAATTTTCTTGAAAACTCTACAGTAAAATCCCATGAAAATTGATGTAGACAGAGAGATGTTCATCCCAAAGAAGAATCCATTGAAAATTTCATGTCAACTCTGAAGGAATTTTAATAATGTACAAAATGCAAGAAATGACCAATGTTATAATGTATTTTGACAGACTTTGCCTTTAATTTTCTTGAAAACTCTACAGTAAAATCCCATGAAAATTGATGTGGACAGAGAGATGTTCATCCTTAAGAAGTACAAAATGCAAAAAATGACCAATGTTATAATGTATTTTGACAGACTTTGCCTTTAATTTTCTTGAAAACTCTACAGTAAAATCACATGAAAACTGATGTAGACAGAGAGATGTTCATCCCAAAGAAGAATCCATTGAAAATTTCATGTCAACTCTGAAGGAATTTTAATAATGGCAGTACAAAATGCAAGAAATGACCAATGTTATAATGTATTTTGACAGACTTTGCCTTTAATTTTCTTGAAAACTCTACAGTAAAATCCCATGAAAATTGATGTGGACAGAGAGATGTTCATCCTAAAGAAGTACAAAATGCAAAAAATGACCAATGTTATAATGTATTTTGACAGACTTTGTCTTTAATTTACTGTAAAACTCCACATTAAAATATCTTAGTTTATATGTATTATTATTAAAGACTACTTTTTCCCCTTTAAATATGATCTAATCCAAGGCTGTATGTACAGTACATAACCAGATCCTGTAATTAAATCAAGACAACACTGCTGTATAAAGTGGGCTCTAAAATACCTCTCCATCTGAAAAAGCAAAAGCAAGTAATGTTACTTATATTGATTTTGTAAACGTAAAAAATACTGACTTACCGCGAGTATCCAGATAACGACGATGACTGATGATAATGATGATTATATCATTCGTCTGTGCTAGGCCTAAGAAATCATCTCACCATAGTAGGAGCAGCTACAGATAAAATAATAAAAACTCCTATCTTTACATCACTAAAATGAAATAAGAAGCCGCTTACAGACGCTCACCTCCACACATGTAATTGTAAACACAACGCTGACATCTTCACTTCCAGGTCAAGAAGAAGCTGTCAATCAAAAACTCAGTAAGCCAATGAGAACACACCACTCCTGGCCCCGCCCCCGCGAGAGATTTGTGTCAGAAAGACGAACGAAAACTCTGGGATCGTAAACGAAAACTTCAGAAGCATAAATGAAAACTCTGGAAATGCTTTTGTAAGTAAAGATCAGTGAAAGAAAGAAAAGAAACTGTTAGCAAAACATGCAGTGTATTAAAAACAAAGTCAAACATTTTGCCTGCGATTTATTTTTTTAAGTTTCAAAGACATTTTATTCAGTTTCAATTTCTATTTTTATTAGTTTTTTTGAAAAGTTACGTTCATTATTTTTGGAACAAACATAATTCCATAATATTCATCACAGACATTAATACTGAAAATTGATACAGTTATAGTTCTGTTCAATATATATAGTAATTTTTGTTTAACATTATTAATTGTTTTAAAGTAATTTTAGTTAAACATTATTTTTTGTATTGTTTTATTTTGTAATGTTTATAATAGAGCCGTTAGTCTGAAATTGATTCTTTATTATAGTGAAGTTTAGAGTAGATCCATCTGAGATCGATTGCCCATGTCAAGCTCTCTCTCTCACGGTATCGCGAGAGTTCCTCCATGCGGGCAAACGCTATCAGGTGAGATCGCGAGAGTTGGCTCACACGAGTAAACGCCATCAATGGAAAACATCACTCATCATGCGTTGTGATCTTTCTCCGTTTATTCTCAGGTAACGGATCACTAAAGTTAGTATAAATCACTTAGAAAACAAGTTTAAATGTTGATGACGTGTATGTTTTATTTGAAAGTGTAAAAGTTTATTTTGAGTGTGTTAGTGCGTGATTATGCAGCACATGGTAGTTGGTCCTGACGCATGGTTGCGTGATGTTATGGTTTTCGCCATGGGGAAAAGCTTAATTATTTTTGTGCTATATTAACCCCTTTTTGTATTTCACCCATAAACTTAAATGCATTCAGAATTTATATTGATCTATCATAAAGTAACTGATGCTAATTCAGACTTTATTCTGTTTCTCTATTAAAATATTGACATATCTAGAAAAGTAGTAAAGAACTGTAAGAAAAACAGTTAAAAGCACAAAGACAAAAATAATTGTTCATATTTGAGGTCCACAAATCCTCTCAGTCTATTGACAGCAATGAAATGAGCTTTAAGTGTCAATTTACAGCAGATCTGAAGACATCAGCATAATAAATGAGGTGAAAACAGGAACTACTGACATGAAATAAAGAGTGTTTTCAGCAGTTTCTCTGTTAATATTGATGATCCTCAGACTATCAACACTCATTCAACAAGACATTCACAGGGGGCGTTGACCAGGCCATACAGCATGACAAGGTATTCGTAGTGCCCTGTAGGGGTGATGAAGGCGGTCTTCCACTCGTCCCCCTCACGTATCCGGATGAGGTTGTACGCGCTGCGGAGGTCCAGCTTCGTAAACACAGTGGCACCACGGAGATGTTCCAGGGCCGCTGGGACGAGAGGAAGGGGATACCTGAACTTGACGGTGATTTTATTGAGTGAGCGATAGTCTATGCATGGCCGCAAGCCTCCGTCCTTTTTAGCCACAAAGAAGAAACTGGAAGCAGCAGGGGAAGTAGACGGCCTGATGTATCCTTGGGCTAGGGCTTCCTTGATGTAATCCTCCATGGCCTTCTCCTCCGGGATGGATAATGGGTAGATCTTACCCTTCGGCACTGGTTCACCCGGAAGCAGGTCGATGGCACAGTCCCATGGCCGGTGTGGAGGCAGCTTGGAAGCCCTCTGCGGGCAGAAGACATCGCTGAAGGGGGCGTAACACTTGGGGATGTCGGTGGAGCGTTGTTCAACTGGACTCTCGATGGAAGTTGCACAGAGGGAGAGATCAGAAGATGGCACAGGAAGTTCAGTTAGACAGCGAGAGAAACAGGTGTCGCCCCACTTCAGGATTTCGCCCGTCTTCCAGGAGATGGTCGGGTTGTGCTGCTCCAACCAGGGGCGCCCTAGAACCACGTCAGCGGTGGAATCCTCCAGAACCAGCAGATGTAATTCTTCCTGATGAAGTAGACCAACTTGAAGCTTGAGGGGTCCTGCCACTGTACGAACACTCTTACGGCTGAGAGGCTTGCCTGTTATGGAGTTGATCTGGTAGATCGTCGGAGACGGAGAGGTCTTAAGACGTAGCTGCCGGCAGAGGGCGCCGGAGACGAAGTTGCCGGCTGACCCTGAATCGAGGAGCGCGACCACTGTAAGGGAGATATCAGCGGCAGTAAGATTGACGACAGTGGTGAGTGGTTTCATCTTATGAGTAGAAGGAATGATGGCACTCACCATGGGTCGAGGAGGTCGTGTGGGGCACGCCGTAATCACATGCCCAGGAGCGCCACAGTACAAACATAAGTTTAGGGTCAGCCGACGGCGGCGCCCAGCGGGAGACAAACGGGAGTTTTCTACGTCCATTGATTTCGTTGGCTGGTTCTGGGGAGCTGACGGGTTCGGATCGACAGAGGAGCATGTTGGGAAGTGACGGGTCCTGGTGCTCTTGGAGGCACGTCTGCATGCGAGTGGTACAATGAATGGAGAGCTGGATGAACTTCTCAAGGTCGATGGAGTCCTCGCATGCAGCGAGATGCAGCCGTACCCGAGGTTCCAATCCTTGACGATAGGTAGTGATGAGAGCTTGTTCGTTCCATCCGCTAACTGCAGCAAGCGTTCTAAATTGCAAAGCATAATCATAAATAGACATTGATCCTTGTTTTAAATTGTAGAGTTTCTCACCAGCAGATGAATTTGTAATCGGTTTTCCGAACACCTCCCGGAAGTGGGAAATAAACGCCAGATAGGACTGTGTTATAGCACCATGTTGTGACCAGATGGAATCGGCCCATTTCAATGCTTTGCCGCTTAACTGAGAGATGATGAAGGCGATTTTAGACGTTTCGCTCGGGTACAGGTGCGGCTGCATCTCCAGGACCAGTTCGCATTGCAGCAGGAATCTGCTGCAATCCTCCGCCAATCCTGAGTAGGGCGCCGGTTTGGCCATGGAACTGGCGTACGGCAGCGGTGAAGAAGGTCCTGTGGTGCTGGCAGTGGTGTTCGCTGGTGCAGGTGAGGGAGACGTGACTGGAGATGGTGGCGGTGGATTGGTGGTGAGGGTTCGCCGAAGCGCATCCACCAAGGCCTGGAATGGATTTGGCTGGCTCATACTGGGTCTGCGGTGTTGGTCCGGTCTTCTGTTACGGTACACAGGAGGCAGACACAGATGTAAACAAGTAACTTGGCTATTGACACCAGTAGAGCAAGAAGCATTCAACAGGTAAGCAGAGGTGAGTCAATGGATGTTAAGATGATAATAATGGAGATAGTTACTGTCCTTTTTTTTCAGATGCGGAGATGAATGGATACGCTGGAGCTTGGAGATCGCTGGAGGTGGCTGGAGCTGGCTGAAGCACACACACACACAGTAGACGTGGCACACAGAGGGAAGGAGACACGCTGGAGACTGGTAGGTATGAAGAGAGGAGTCCTTGAGGTAAGCATTAACACAGGTATATGGGAACAAGACCGGACATGGAGTGCTGTGTGCGTGTGCTCTTTATGGTGCTGCTGATGAGTGAGGTGATGAGGTGCAGGTGGCGGTGATCAGTACTCTGGGGAAGTTGTGCGCTGTGATTGGTGGATGTTGGAACCTGACGTGTCTGTGACAGAATGATGCTCAATGCTACTTTTCTTTCATTACAGTCATAAGAACATGTTCAGAGGTGAGAGAGACACTTCAGTAAAACACAATTTGTATTGATTCAGATCAAACTGTGTTGAAGTGAATCTTTTGTAAGAGTGAATGTGTTTTTCAGTGAGGAATGAAACTGCAGACGAGTTTCATCTGATAAACGTGTCTAATTCACTAATAAAACACTGATTCAGATCTGATTCAGACTCAATCCAGTTTGAATGTGAACAGGCTCTCAGGTCAAACATTAAACATTTTATTTCAATATTGATTGATCATTGTGTAGATCAGCTGATCGGATTGATCACTTGTAACTTAATATAGAGGGTATTTTTTAATGATTGCAGTTTTTTTTATTCCAGTGGATATAAAGTTCACATGCTTCTGCTTTGAGACTCATTTACACACTAAAACTCAATATTTTATGTTGGTTTGTGAAACATAGACATTTTCTTTTCTTACTCTTGACCTCCAGTGAGAAGAATGACATTAACTTAAATCCCATATTCCATGTTTTTATTTCAGACATTTCAGAGACCAACTCCAGTCCAGATAATCCAGTGATCCGGAATCTTCTAATGGACAGAAATGGTTCTGGGAAAAGCTCATCTGGAAACACTATTCTGGGAGATACCAGGTTTAAAGAGCACGAGTCTGAAGTTTGTGATGGTAAAACACACATGGGAGAAAAGCAGGTGCATGTGATTATTTCTACAGATCTACTGGATCCAGATCTGAATGAAGAGCAGCTGGAGATGAAGAAAGAGCAGCTGGTCTCTGGTTGTTCAGCAGGTCTCAGTTCAGTTCTGCTCACCATTCCTCTAGAGGATCCTGGATTTGGAAGTGTTTATTTGGTCCTGAAGTTCAGAAGTACATCATGATTCTGTTCACACATGGAGATGAACTGGAGGATCTGGAACTGGCATTGATGAACATCTAAACCTGAAAGATCGTGCTGTTGAATGAATGTGAAGGACGATTTTACTGTTTCAATATCGAGAGTAAATCAGACATTCAGGTACAAGAACTACTACAGAAGATCGAAGGAATGATGATGGGAAATGGTGGGAGATTTATCATGGAATGAATGAAGATGAGCTACAACAAGTTAATAGTCAGTTGTAGGTTGTTTTATTATGTTGTAAATGACAATAATAGAAAGAAACATGGCAGTTTGTCACAATGACCTTAAGGAAAGAATCCACAAAGTCTGTTTTAACAGTGATTTGATCGTTCTGTTGTAGTTTCAGGAGAAGATTCAGATTTTTCAACCAACCACCAAACTGTCCTGCCACATATTATGGCTTTAAGGAAACTACTTTGTTGCTCAGCACATAAAGATGAACTACTTATCGTGATTTCAAACTGTGGTGATGTGGTTTCTCCACTGCATGGATCTTCATGTGTATCTTCAGGTTACTTTTAAAAGAGAAACTCTTTCCAGACTGATCACACGTGTGTGTGCCGCTTCTCTCTGCTGTGGATCCTCTCGTGTGTTTTCAGAGATGATGACACACTGAATCTGTTGTCACAGTGTGAACACTTGTAAGGTTTTTCTCCAGTGTGAATTCTCTGGTGCTGTTTTAAACTGTTTGCTGAAATAAAAGTCTTCTCACACTCAAAGCACATGTACTCTCTCACACCAGTGTGTATTTTTTCATGTTCATTTAAATATGACAGCAGTGAAAAACTCTTTCCACACACAGAACATGAATGTGGCTTCTCCTTTGCATGAACTGTCAGGTGTCTCCTCAGGTTTGATGCAGAGAGAAACGTTTTGCTGCATTTATGACATTCGAACTGCTTCTCTCCTGTATGAACTGCACTGTGAATCTCAAGACTTTGTTTTGATGTGAAACTCTTCCCGCATTGATCACATGTGAACGGCTTCTCTCCAGTGTGAACTTTCATGTGTTCCTTAAGATTTCCTCTTTGTGTGAAACTCTTCCCACACTGATCACATGTGAATGGCTTCTCTCCTGTATGAACTCTCATGTGAATCTCAAGATATTGTTTGGTTGAGAAACTCTTTCCACACTGAGTGCAGGTTGTAGATTTCTTGGCTCTTCTTTTCTTTAAAAATGAATTTTTTGTCTTTGAGTGACTCAAAGGTTTTTCTCCAGGTTTGACATGATGTTCCTCCTCCACTTCACTCAGTTCTTCACTCTCCTCCTTCACTTCCATCAGCTCTGAAATTACAAAAAAAGTTAATTTTCAGTATATTAAAGTGATTCAAAATGAGGATTATGAAAGTGAAAGAACATAAAAGTGAACCTTCATGTACTGAAGTAGACGACTGCTATGAAATATTCTGATCACTTTGATGCCTTTTTATATGTCCCTGAAACACTTATTATATTTAAAACATTATAGACAAATCACCTTGTTTCTGTAGTGAGAACTATTAAATATGTTGATGAATCACAATTATTGACATATTTTGACACCAACTTTTAGATTGATATTTATTTTATTAAAACTGTTTAATTATTAAGGGTTGGTCACACTTTTTCTTTCTTGAATGTGGGACACTGAAAACAAACTCAAGTGAATTTTGACCCTCAACCCCGTTATGAATTTTCCTCATCTTAAAACTGTGACGCCCAGGAAGTGACATCATCTGGGCTCTTTCTACAGCATGATGGGAGGACAAGAAAATAATCCCAATCCATCGTCTCAGTTTTTACACAAACTGTACAGTGTTGATCACATTCATCAACCCTGTTACCAAAGTTACTGTAAGAAGAATAATCTATATAATTATGAATAACTTCTAGATTTTATGAAAAATACAACTTATAAATCATTTTTTGTTTAAGTCAAGCTTAAAACCCTGTCAGCCATTCTGGAAAGTGAATTTACTTCATACAGTTTGGTGTTTACTGATATTACTATTTTTTCTATTTTGAAACTTGACTAAAATTTTGGTTATATTATTGCAAATTTTGAACCAGATGTAAAATAATCTGTATTGTTACCTGATGTTTATAATCAATATGAACATTTTTCAAATCTCACTTTACTGACCATTTGTTGAATATTAGATTAACTGCATATCTAAATGTGTTGTTGAATCTTTCATGCATGAATGAAGAATAAACACCAACCTCTTTGTTCTTCAGTATCTTCAGTGTATTTCTTTCTGCAGGGTTCTGGATCACTCGTGTTCTCACTGTCCTCCTTAATAAACTCCATCTTTACTGGTTTCAGCTCTTCCTGATGCTCCTTTAATGGGAATATCCCAGCATTTATTGATGTATTCCAGTGGAAGGAGCTTCACTTATGATGTCACTGCTGTGGGAGGAGCTTCACTGATGATGAATCCCAGTGTGGGAGGAGCTGATCTGCCAAAATAAAAATATATCAGTTACGGGGTTTGTTTTTATATATAAATGATAACAGAATATAATGTAAAGAAATTATTCCAAATATGTATAATGGTAAGGAAAACAGTTTTACACATAAAGACAGATTTAAATGTAGATATTTGTAGTCATCAAATCCCCTCAGTCTGTTGACAACAATGAAATAAGCTTTAAGTGTCAATTTACAGCAGATCTGAAGACAGCAGCATAATAAATGAGGTGAAAACAGGAACTATTGACATGAAATAAAGAGTGTTTTCAGCTGTTTCTCTGTTAATATTGATGATCCTCAGACTATCAACACTCATTCAACAAGACATTCAGATCATTAGCAGATCATCTCACTTTATTCTGAGTGTTTGCTGATAGAAACTGATTATTTGAGTTACAATGTATGAGAAAATCCTATAAACTGCTCTAGTGAAAGACAATACTGTTATTTCTCACAACATGACATGGATAAAACACCAATAATTCAAAAACACTAATGACACTCACCTTCATCAACCACTGCTGCTTGATAACTATGAATTAACTATAACTATGAAACATGGTTTGATTTTATGATAAGATTCATTGTAATAAAGTAATTATATCTTTAACATGTAACAGTTTTATGTGCAGAAACTGAAAACTCTCCCCGTCTCAGACTCACAAATCCTGCTGGAAAGATCTCACTTAGAGAAAAACTCTGAGATTTTAGATTTCTACTTAAACTATTTGCAGTTTTTGTAAATCTTTAACTCACTGTATGGACATCACTGCATAAGGAACTACTTTGTCACTTTCTGGAACATGTTTTTATTTTTTATTAATATGGTCATTTATCTAAAAGTAATATAAATGTTTTTCTTTTAATTTAGTATGATGTTGTTATTAAACAGTGTTTCGTTTTGAGCGAATCAATCGGGTGAATCAATGATTTAGTGGTGCACTCATAAAGAGAGCCATTTACTTAATTCCTGAATGAATCAGCCATTTGAACGAATCAAATGAATGAAGGACTCAATGAATCACTCATAAAGGCATTTTCTGCCACCTACTGGCAGTTTTAGATTCTTTTTTAGAGTATAACTTCAATAAATAAATCATATTTATATATTAATAATTATCATTTACTCATCCTCATGTTGAATCAAATGAAATTTAAAGCCACTTTTTGTAATGTCTCTTAGATGATCTTTTGGGGGTAATTTCTCAGCCAAATTTGACATGCGATTAAATTGTGATTAATTAGATTAATTAATCACCACATTGTGCAATTAATCAGATTAATTTATGTAAAACTAAATGTTTTGTTTTTATTTGGTAAAATGTTTAGCAGCTGTGGTTGTTGAAGATGAGTGTTTGTTTTTGTATTATTGGTGTCATATTGTGAGAAATAACAGAATTGTCTTTAATTAAAGAAGTTTATAGTCTTTTCTCATATATTGTGACTCAAATAATCAGTTTCTATCAGCAAACACTCAGAATAAAGTGAGATGATGTGAATGTCTTGTTGAATGAGTGTTGATAGTCTGAGGATCATCAATATTAACAGAGAAACAGCTGAAAACACTCTTTATTTCATGTCAATAGTTCCTGTTTTCACCTCATTTATTATGCTGATGTCTTCAGATCTGCTGTAAATTGACACTTAAAGCTCATTTCATTGCTGTCAGCAGACTGAGCGGATTTGTGGACCTCAAATATGAACAATTATTTGTCTTTGTGCTTTTAACTGTTTTTCTTACAGTTCTTTACTACTTTTCTATTTGACAATATGTTAATGGAGAAACAGAATAACAGAATAGCACAAAAAAATAAATAAAGAAGAAAAAAAATCAGGCATATTTAGAACAAGAATCATTTGACAACATTCAAACATTGTATTGAAGGATCACAGTGAAGCTCAAAATACTCTTTATTTGTCATTTTAATTAAATCTTTATACTATATAAATCTTTATACTTTATACCACTTTCCTTCAAACCACTAGCTTTCACCCATTTGCCAGCAAGAAGTTTTTAATCATTTAAAATATAATGACATTTAGTATGATCTCTCTTATATTTTTATTAAATACAGGTCAAAATAACTGATTCCTTTTTGCATTAAATATATCTGTTACACTAAATGATAATGGGACAGTAAAACATTTTGTTTTCACAAAAGTAATTTGAAACATTAAACAGAAAAAACACTAAATGAAATGTGTCTATGTAAAATCACTTTTGTACATTTCATTAGATGCAGACACTACAGTTTGATATCTGGACTATAACTGTATAAAAACAAACACAGTAACTGATTTATTTTTGATTTGGGCAGATCATCTCCTCCAACCAATCTGCAGTTCAGTCAACAAAGCCCCGCCCACTGCAAATTCACTTAATGAAGCTCCGCCCACAGCCGTTCTCCAATAAATGCTGAAATATTCCCATCAGATGAGCACTGAAGCTTCAGGAAGAGCTGAAAACTGCCAAGAACATGAGTGATCCAGAACCCTGCAGAATGAAACACACTGAAGATACTGAAGAACAAAGAGGTTGGTGTTTATTCTTCATTCATTCATGATGCTGAACAACATTCATGTTAGAAAGATTCAAGCACTTCTGCACATTTACAGAAACAGTTAAACTATGAAATTAAACAATGTTCTTTTCTAACAAAAGCTCAGGAAAGGGAGGTTTGAGAAACTTTCACATTGATTGTCAACATCAGATCAAACTAAATATTTACATATTTTACATTTATTTCATTTGGTTCACAATTTGCAGGAGTGTTACCAGAATTTAGCCATTTTCAATATAGTTTACAACATTGTTCAACTTTCCAGAATGGCTGACAGGGTTGTGAGTGTAACTTGAGCAAAATCTCTTCTTACAGTAACTTTGGTAACAGGGTTGATGAATGCAGTCATTCATTTGTGTAAAAACTGAGACAATGGATTGAGATTATTTTTTCTTGTCCTCCCATCATGCTGTAGAGAGAGCCCAGATGATGTCACTTCCTGGGCGTTTTTGAAAGGAGGAAAATCATGTCAGAAGTAAGTGTTGAGAGAATCATGTAGGACACTGATAATAACATGTTTAAAGATCAGTCAGTCTAGACTTTGAGCATGTGAACTTTCTACAGAGACGGCAACGGTCAAGATATGACATCACACTCTGTGGAATCTCTTTTAAAAACATAAATAAATAATAATCACTCAAAACTTTTAAAATATTCAATCTACTCCACTTTACTGCAAACTTCACTTGATCTTGTGTTTCTGGTGTCCCACATTCACATGTGTATGAATGGAAAGAGAAGTCTACTGTGAACAGCCCTTAATAATTACACAGTTTTTGGGAAAATAAATTAAATTTAAACTTAACCTAAAAGTTGATGTCAAAATATGGCTAATATAACATTAGATAATTTGGACACAGTCATCTCTTATAACAGATCACTAATGTTGCATTTCCTGTAAAGCTGCTTAGAAACGTTATGTATTTAATGTATTTAACATAAATAGATTTTATTACAAGTGAAAATTGTAGATTTTTTTTTTTTAATTTAAAAATGCAAAAAAGAGGTTAAGTTTATTACAACAATGGTTTTTAAATTTCAGCCTATATGCAGCCATTGAGTACTACAGCCATATATTGGTTATTGATATTGATGTTTTTATACAATCATATGTAACCAAAATTACCACAATTTTAGGTTTCGGCTGCCTGAACTTGCTGGAATGATTTTTTTTTTACTTAAGTTAAGTAATATAACATAAAAATAAGTTTATTTTACATAAAAAATATACCTCAGTCAGGTATACTTTTCTAAAGCTTAGATTTAAACTGAGTTTAAATCTATGTTACAGTGTGGGTATGGAAAGTATTCAGACCCCCTTAAATTTTTCACTCTTTGTTATATTGCAGCCATTTGCTGAAATCATTTAAGTTATTTTTTTTCCTCATTAATGTACACACAGCACCCCATATTAACAGAAAAACACAGAATTGTTGACATTTTTGCAGATTAAAAAAGAAAAACTGAAATATCACATGGTCATAAGTATTCAGACCCTTTGCTCAGTATTTAGTAGAAGCACCCTTTTGATCTAATACAGCCATGAGTCTTTCTGGGAAAGATGCAACAAGTTTTTCACACCTGGATTTGGGGATCCTCTGCCATTCCTCCTTGCAGATCCTCTCCAGTTCTGTCAGGTTGGATGGTAAACGTTGGTGGACATCCATTTTTAGGTCTCTCCAGAGATGCTCAATTGGGTTTAAATCAGGGCTCTGGCTGGGCCATTCAAGAACAGTCACGGAGTTGTTGTGAAGCCACTCCTTCGTTATTTTAGCTGTGTGCTTAGGGTCATTGTCTTGTTGGAAGGTAAACCTTCGGCCCAGTCTGAGGTCCTGAGCACTGTGGAGAAGATTTTCGTCCAGGATATCTCTGTTCTTGGCCACATTCATCTTTCACTCGATTGCAACCAGTCGTCCTGTCCCTGCAGCTGAAAAACACCCCCACAGCATGATGCTGCCACCACCATGCTTCACTGTTGGGACTGTATTGGACAGGTGATGAGCAGTGCCTGGTTTTCTCCACACATACCGCTTAGATTTAAGGCCAAAAAGTTCTATCTTGGTCTCATCAGACCAGAGAATCTTATTTCTCACCATCTTGGCAAACTCCATGCGGGCTTTCATGTGTCTTGCCCTGAGGAGTGGCTTCCGTCGGGCCACTCTGCCATAAAGCCCCGACTGGTGGAGGGCTGCAGTGATGGTTGACTTTCTACAACTTTCTCCCATCTCTCGACTGCATCTCTGGAGCTCAGCCACAGTGATCTTTGGGTTCTTCTTTACCTCTCTCACCAAGGCTCTTCTCCCCCGATAGCTCAGTTTGGCCGGACGGCCAGCTCTAGGAGGGGTTCTGGTCGTCCCAAACGTCTTCCATTTAAGGATTATGGAGGCCACTGTGCTCTTAGGAACCTTAAGTGCAGCAGAAATGTTTTTGTAACCTTGGAGAGATCTGTGCCTTGCCACAATTCTGTCTCTGAGCTCTTCAGGCAGTTCCTTTGACCTCATGGTTCTCATTTGCTCTGACATGCACTGTGAGCTGTAAGGTCTTATATAGACAGGTGTGTGGCTTTCCTAGTCAAGTCCAATTAGTATAATCAAACACAGCTGGACTCAAATGAAGGTGTAGAACCATCTCAAGGATGATCAGAAGAAATGGACAGCACCTGAGTTAAATATATGAGTGTCACAGCAAAGAGTCTGAATACTTAGGACCATGTGATATTTCAATTTCAAAGTTTGATGGCCTCCATCAGCAACAGGCAACCATTTCAGTGCACAGCACTGTGTCTAAACAGTGTTTGGAGGCATCGTATGTAGTGGCCAAAAGAATCGCTCAACTGGGTAAACCGCATACAATCGCCAGACTCTCATTTTGCCAGGCAGCGCAAGACATGTGCAGAATAATGATAGGCGATAGTGCAGCAGCCAAACTCGATGCATTGGTCTATGCACGGATGGTGCGCAGGCAATAACAGGGCGTGAGCGTGGCCTAGCTGCTCGCGTTCAGCAAGTAGCTCCACTTGTGAAATGGACACATTGCATGGTCCATCGCGAAGCACTAGCTGCTAAAAAAATGCGGGTTCTCTTTGACTCCGTGCTGAACCAATCCATGAAAATTATAAATCTCATCAAATCACGGCCGCTAAACTCTCGCTTGTTTGGGGTCCTCTGCCAGGAGATGGGGTCAGGGCACGAACAGCTGCTTCTGCACACTGAAGTTCACTGGCTCTCCAGGGGCGGGTGTTACAGCGGTTATATGAGCTGTGAGAGGAGGTGAAGTGGTTTTTGACAGAAATCAAATCAGATCTGGCGAAGCATCTGGATGACACTATGTGGCTTGCGTCTCTGTCCTATTTGGTCGATATATTTGACTGCTTGAATGGTCTCAACCTGTCTTTGCAAGGCCGCGAAACTCATATTTTGCTCCTTGCAGACAAAGTTCATGCCTTTACACAAAAACTAGACCTCTGGCATGGCCGCATCAGTCGATGGAACTGCGACATGTTCCCCATCCTTGCAGATTTTATCACTGATGCAGGCACGTCACACGATTTCTCCTCCCTATTTCAATCAGCGTTTGAGCACATGTCAGCAATGAGAAAACAATTTGTGACATACTTTAAAGAGGATTATCGCTCTTTTGCATGGGTTCGAGATCCGTTTGTGTGCACAGCAAACGAGCTATCAATTGTTATGCAGGAACAGCTTATTGAGCTGAAGAGTGACAGTAGACTGAAGGAACTCTTTAGCTCCTGCCCTCTTTCGTCATTCTGGGCAGCATTGATGCAGGAATACCCTAAATTCTGTGACGGGGGGGGACAAAGACAATATAACTGGGAGATACATTAATCCCATCAAAGGTAAGGTTTTTTTTTTTTGGGTTTCCCATAAACTATCTCTTAACTACTTAACTTCTATTATACAGGATACACAGTGGTCCACCGTAAATACAGTCTGTGACCTGTACAGAGTAGCATGCATGCCTTGGATAATCCAATAATGGAGTAAAATGTGTTTCAAAAATAGACCAAAGTTTTAGAAGGGGCCAAGGGGTGTACTCACACTAGACGATCTGAACCGTGCTTGAACATGTTTGACCCCCAAAACCCTTTTTTTTTCTGGCTGAAGCACATGCTGCATTTATTTGATCAAAAGTTCAGCAAAAAACAGTAAATTTTTTAAAATATTTTGACTATTTAAAATAGCTTTCTATTTGAATAGATTTTGAACTATAATTTATTTCTGTTGATGCACAGCTGAATTTTCAGCATCATTACTCCAGTCTTCAGTGTCACATGATATACTGATTTGCTGATTATCAATATTTAAAACAGTTGAGTACATTCTTTTTCAGGATTCTTTGATGAATAGAAAGATCCAAAGATCAGTATTTATCTGAAATAAAACACTTTTGTTGTTTGTTACACTATTCTGTTCAAAAGTTTGGAGTCAGTATAATTTTTATTATTTTTTGGGAAAAGAAATTATAGAAATTAGTAATTTTATTTAGCAAGGATGCATAAAATTAATCAAAAGTCATGATAAAGAAATGTTATAATGTTAAAAAATTTCAGATAGTGTTTATATCGATATCGGATCTATATTGTATTGACCGAAATTAAGAAATATATTGTGATATAAATTTTGTCCATATCGTCCAGCCCTACTTCAATATAGTCACATCAAAATGACTTAAAGGATAAGTTCATTTCCAGAATAAACATTTCCTGATAATTTACTCACCATGCATTTTGGATGTTCAATCGTTGGCCACCAGTGAAGTCACAATATGGAGAAAAAACCTTAATCTCAAAAACCTTAATTTCTTTGCGACTGAAGAAAGAAACGCATGAACATCTTGAATAACATGAGCGTGAGTAAATTATAAGGAAATTTTTGTTCTGGAAGTGAATTTATCCTTTAATCGTGCTCCAGCCTAGTGTGTATACTCCATAAGTTTAATCTCAATGCAGGGCTCCAGGTGCACGGGCACTACTGCCCTCAAATTATAGTCCTAATTAAATTAATTTATTACTTATAATTAGGTTTGTGTTTTTTTCAGTTTTTGTTTCATAATATATATATATATATTATGAAACAAAAACAGAAAAAAACACAAATAAAACAAAAATGGTGTGGAAAAAAAGATGTGTGTATGTTTGTATTAGAGCCGCACGATTAATCGAATGTGATTGTCATGCACATCTCGTCAGTAAAGTGGTCCTGTGATTAGTAGTAAATCTCCATCACCTGCTTTCAGATGGAGCAGCATTTACTATACAGAGACGTAGATCACTGACAAGCTAGAAGATGTAACACAATGATATAATCATGTGATTATGAAATCGTTTGCGATAATGACAGCTGTTTGCGTAGCTTCTCAGTGGCTCTGTGTAGGAAATGCTGATCCATCTGAAAATACCACATTTAATAACATGTTTTTACTCCAAACTCACTTCATTACGCCAGTCGAGTGTTTGAAATAAATCCCTTCTGTGAGATGATGTGGCTTCTTAAACAGAATAAGGCACACAATATTTCATAGTATTGTAAGCTTTATCGATTAGCATTGCATTATAGATATACTTTATTTTAATGAAAATTGTAATAATAAGATCTCAGATAAACCATATATTGCCATAGTCATGTGTTTTTTAGTCACGTTGAATCAATGAAAGCAGTTAAATCTTCCGTTTATTCAGCTGCAGTGATGGGCATTTCCTGGGTTTCTTCTGCGGGGCTTTTTTGGAGTTTATCTGGTTTTCGGATGGAGATTTACTGCTGATCTCAGAACCCTGCTTCACTGACAGATACACATGACAATCGCAGCTTCTGTCAAATCGTGATTTCGATTTATTGTGCAGCCCTAGTTTGTGTTAGTGGTACTGTTTAAATGTGTTTTGGTCAAAGTCAGGGTAGGTAATTTGGTTCAAAAACATTGATACGCTTGTTGAAATTCGCCTCACATCCCGATAGCAAACAATAAGTTAAGTGGTCTATATTTATTTATTTATTTATATGTATTAATATCGTCTAGGTGTAGGACCATAGAATGTTCGTCCAATCAAAATATTCGGTCCGAACTTTACGATAGGCTATTTTGCCTGCCTGTCAAGTATGTATTTGCATATCTCTGCACACCCTGTTTATGATGTGATCTATCATAAGCGTGTTCTAGCGAGAATGAAAGGTGCTATTATTGCAATATTATGCACTTTGCACTGTAATGTTTTCTCAACGGTGAATGAAGCATGAGGTAATCTGACAGCGTGGCATTTAATCCTCCACCAAAGCCGTCTCTCATCGTGTCACTGGTTAGTCTCTGCTCTGCCTGAGTGCGTTCATTTGTTTTGGAGGAGGTGTGGCTTTGCAGAGTGATTATGCTGGGAGGGTGGGAATCTTATGCTTTTAAAGCTAGCTTGCTATTACTAGCCTTTACGAAATCGCCTACCCTACCTTTATGTAGTTTAAACTGTTTAACAGTTTTCTGTTGATTTTTATTTAATTTAGGTCGGGGTGTGTTTGCAAAAACCCCTATCTCACAAGGTTCCTTTATTCTGGAGTACAGAGGAACTTTAGTGGAAAAAGGGAAATTGTGAAAATATGTAAATAATAATTATGCATACTTTTTCAAACACAGAGGGCGTGACTGCTGGTGAGTAGCCTGTATTTTACTGTATTTTAAAAATGTGTTTCTTAACCCTGAAACTAAATATCAACACAGTTTTGGGGCAGGTTATAGTGATTACTAATTATGTATTCCTTTCCAGAGCATAACTTTAGTGAACATTTGTAACAATAATTTTTTCCCCATATAGCATTGATGCCTCCTTTGATGACGGCTCTCTTGGGAGACTTGTAAATGACAGCCCAAAGCCAAATGGCAAAATAAAAAAAAATTAACTGGATGGAAAGCCTCATCTTTGTTTATTTTCAATGAAAGACATAAATAAAGATGAGGAGATCACTTATGATTATGGAGGACAAGACTTGCCATGGCGTTCTCACTGTGGGCAGGAACTGTGCAAGGTAGAATATTTCCAAATGATATTCAAGTATTTATACTAATATCATCCAGTTGTTTCAGTTTTTTTCTGTCTTCCAGTTTGTCCATAAGCCTGTCGCTGCAGCCATAATGGGAAGTGTAGTCACTTCTGCTAAAGAGGTTTTTTAACACTTTTGTCAATTTAGTTTTTCACTCGTTGTAACAAGACCTGAAGTGAAATTCTCTTATTGCTACAAAATGTGATTCAGCAGTACACTATTGTCAAAACACTTGTGTGTTATCAGTATACTGAAAGCCTTGTGACCTCATAAACCACGAGTTAAACACACACTAGTGTTGTTAAAGCAGATTATCATGAGTTAGACAAGCCCCCAAAAAATTACATAACAGTGCAAAGATGCTGAAATAATTGTCACAGAGTGAAGTGACATGATAACTTGGCTAAGCACACTCTTGGACAGATGCTGCACTTGCACTACAGATCATCTGAAGAGCTGAAAGTTCTTCTGTGGACCACAAATATAACAACTAATGAACAGTGAAGGTCCTCTGACGCAATTATAATCATTTATTTTTTTCCAGTTATTGGCCAATAATTAATCGGCAGCTGATCATGATATATTGTGTACCTCTACTTGGTGTGATAATCCAAAAAATATGCAACTGCATCTTGAGTTTGAGCCGCATGAACATGCATTTGGGAAAGCAGCAACATTTATTCTTCACTTGCAGACTTTCCAATATTTTTGCGGATCTTACCAGACTTTACACCATTTCACCACACTGAAAATGGTTTATAAACACAGAAACTTAAAGGCCTCCTTACGGTTTTCCACCAGAAGACATAATTATCAGTATTGTAATTGTATTACTTTTCACAAATTAAATTACTACAACTATTTATTAAACATTATTACTATTATTATTAATTATGGATGTCATAGACGTTTTCATATTAGATGTTTATCATATTGCAATTCAAATTAGGGATGCTCATTAACAACGCTGACACACGGGCAACTAAAGCACAAAGAATTTATAACATTCTATAATGTTCTTATTATAATTGTGGCAAGATGTGACAAATGACTTAATGACATAGTTGGACAGTCTCTGAGAGGACAAATTATAATAGTAATTTTGAGCACATTTTGTATGTTTATTTATTTATTTTAAACTAACTTTTTAACTTTTTTTGCATTTCTCTTAGGATGTCAACCCCCTATAGTCACCAAACACCACTTAGAATTGTGTTTCAACCTGCAAAAGCCAAAGAGCTTTGTAAATAAAATAGACATAGGCACATACAAGACGACCACAACATGTGCCGATGGACAGAACGTATATATGTCCATCAGAAATGGTAGTGACCCAGAATTTGAAGAGGGTGGGTCATACGTAGTCAAAAATTACACCCTCTCCAGAAAATATGGGCGGCCGTGCTTGTTTCTCACTCGCGCGACAAGAAAATTCAGAACAGCTCTATTGGCTGTAGTGGAGTCAGCAGAAAGAGCTGCTAAGGAGGTCCTCTACCCCCTTCCCAATATATGACTGGTGAAGACATTTTCTCAAACACCGGTCATCTTAGTCTGAAGGGAAAGATTGAAAAAGTGAGTGAATTTAAGAGCATAAATGAATATCTTGTACATTATTCTGATTACTTACCCTAGGCAACTGTAAGCTATTGTACTTGTGTTTCTCAGTCATGGTCCTTGAGTCCCGTAACATCTTGAATTAACCTTGATTGGGAATACAATATAAGGAATACACTGGAAATATTCAGTGTTGGGGTTCCTGGACCAGGACTGAAAAACACTCTGGTATTGTCCTCATCTGTGACACTGTCATTTTTCAGTTGCAAATGGCCAGGATAACTCAGGCCTAGGTTCCTATCCTTCCTGGACCTTAGTTTGAGGTGTGGATCCAAACTCCATGAGGTCTCATTATGGAGAGATGAAGCGTTGGTTGGTGGACCATGTGGAGCTCACCCACCTAAAGGCAAACATCAGGCCAAAAGGCACTGGAAAGTTTGACTCTTCAAACTACACAAGTGTCAAGGTGTACAATATTATTATTACCAACAAGGTATGTGCTGTTTCAAAATATCCATTATGTATACAAAGTTCATCTCTCACAATTATAAAGTGCTGTTTTCACAGAATTCATACACAGGACTACACTGCTGCTGCTTGACCTAACACAAATCCATCTGCATCTGGACCACAGAAATAAAAATCCATTCTACAAAAAGCTTGAGCAAGCTTTCAAAGAAAAAGGTTACAACATCATTAATGAGAAATTGCGGGGGGGGGGGGGGGGGGAAACTTGGCAACATGATAACTACCTACAAAAGGACTAAAGACTGGTGTCGGGCAACAGGAGAGGGAAAAGTTACATGGGAGTATTACAAGGTTGCAGTGCTTATTGTATTACAATTGCTGCAGAATCACTGGGTTAAAATCATTTTTAAAGCATCTCTATTTACACTTTTTCCACAGCAAATGGAAGATTTATTTTGGAAATGTGGAGTTGAGAGTCCAACATCAGGAACAATATGCTCAACTCCTCTATTCAACACTACCTCATCCCAGACTACAGCTTCACAGGCCTCAAGCTCCCAAGAACAGCTTCTCCCAGAAGAGCAACCAGGTCCCTCCACTGCAGAAACACACAGGAGACAAACACTCTATGATGTTTTGAAGCACATTCAGAGGAGAACAGCTGCTCTAGAGTCACTAGTGCGGCCTGACTGAGCGCCGAAGAAGGCTTAAAGAGAGGCGAAGAAGAGTGTTTGAAACAAAAAACTCTAACCTGCCTTAGAGAAATAATTCAACCGCTAAAAAAAAAATCTGTAAATCACAGGAAATGATAATTGTTCTCTTAAAAATAGTTGAACTATATACACTCCATTCCCCTGTGCATCACATCATTTACAACACCGGCAGAAGGCTTTGGTGTCTTGGCCTGAAACAGTTCTTCTCTGCCTCTGCCTTCCTCTTTGCCTTTCCTCTGTCGTCACCTTCCTTTTCAGCACTCATTTTCAATACTTTTATACTTCTAAACTATCGAACTCAGCTTGGAAACAACTGGCGCCGCCGCATGAACATTAACTTTTGCTCATGAGCGTGAGAGTCATTCTCCACGATGATTGGCTGAGAAGACATTACGTGATATGAGATGCGTAGCACCGAGTTAACTTTCTCATCACAATCATGAATCATCCACAGCTAGATAAACAAGTGAAGAGTTTGGTTCCAAAACGCGATAAACGCCATTTTCAAAAAATTTAGTTTCCGCCAAAATCAGTATTGTATCTAGTCGGTATTGAAAAGTCATTTATTAATTTTGCGCAAAATGCGATATCCGTCGTGTTGTTCTGTCATGTTTTCTCCCTTTCTTCCCAAAACACAACAAACGCCAGTCTCCTTTTTCTGCAGAATGCGATATATCCGCTCTCAACCAATCACAGCGCACCATTCCACGCACTGTAAACATTTAAGGCTTTTTTAAAAGCCGTTTTTAATACCAAAAGTGTGTTTATTTATTGGCGCCAGATACTCTTTAATCGGTAATGACAAATAATTCATAACATTAACAAGATGACCATTTTGGGAGCGACGGTTGAATGTATTTTTAGTAAAATGGCTGAATATAAGATAAATATTGGCAAAGTTTAGACTCTGTCATATATGTGAATCAACTTACTTTGTTGTGTATTTTCAATTTGAAAAATAACTTTTATATTGACGAATTAATTGCATTTTGAAAAAAAAAAAAGTGTCATGGATTTATTGCATTTTGGGGGAAAAAAATAATACGTTTTTATAATAAACTTTTTAAAATCAAAATGTAGATTTGAATTTTTAATGTTTTTATATCCAAAAGATGCTATATGAAAGTTTGAAAGAGAAAATAGGGGTTTTCATCTTGCCACTTTCTTGGTAAAGAAAACACCTTTTTACTCAAAATAATCAAAATGGAGTTATTGCGTTTTGGAACCAAACTCTTCAAGTATAGAAGCCCTATGATTACAATGACCATCATTTGAATTGTCACAAAATTGTGGAATTATCATACATTATGGGATTTTTTTCATTATTGATCGTACAAATACGATAATTATCGTACGTCTGGCAACACTGATGATGACTGATGGAATCAGCGCATGCGCAAAGAACTCTGCCTTTCTAACAGGCCTTATATAACTTGAATTTGTGTATAAAGGGTTAGTTCTTTTTAAACGTTTGTGTTCAAGGAAAGTTTCATGTAGTTGTACTAATACAAGAACGCTAAATGTAGATTTCCATTCACATAACCACGTTTCACTTTTAATGAAATTGGCTTTTTATTGTTTAAGCCTCAAAGTTAGAACAGCATGTGTTCAAGAATTTTTTTTGTTGTACTAATATACAACTTTACAAAAACACATTTCAGTTTTAATGAATTTCTTCATGAATTGTTACAAATAAAAGTTAACAGCTTGTTCAAGTGAACATTTATCAAGTTTATATGAAGGTGAAGTTGTTGACTGAATACAGCAGACATTCATACACAGCCATACACAAGATGTATTTTTTTCTAAGCACATTTTACCAATTCCAAACCACATCAATCTTAATAAATATTATTAATTTTGTCTTTAATCCTTTTAATACCAGCAAAAAACAAAAGTTGCGAGTAACGAAAAAGGTACTGTGGATATTCTTGGCCAAAATAAATCCCTAACCAAATCAGCAAAATTCCTTAAAAGCCAAGTCAATTATTGTTTTGTATGTGGAAAACCTCAAACAAAATTTGCACGTCATCTCGAGAGGCATGTAAATGAAAATGCTGAAATCGCACAGGCACTCCAACCTTGGCAACTTCAAGCACAACTCGATTGTTAAAACCACAGGATCAGGCTGTCTTAAAGTGAAAATGAGTTCCAAACAGAGCAGCATCCCTGAGACATATGATTACTGCTTGTACTGTAAGTGTATGTTATCCAGAAAATAACTTTCTCGACATATGAAAAGATGTGCTCTAAGACCAGAGAATAATGTTGAAGAGGGACCTGAGTTGAGAGACAGAGTCTTTGGTATAGCATCTGCTCAATCCACAATGTCCCAGCCAATTTCAAGTGAACTTTGGTCAGTGCTGGGCAAAATGCACAAGGATGACGTGTCAACTACAATAAGGAATGACCATTATCTCATGCAGTTTGCCCAGTCCCTCTTTAATAATCATGGGAGTGACAGATCAAAGCATGAGTATATAAGACAGAAAGTAAGGGAACTTGGGAGATTACTTGTGACTTTGCGCCACACAACAAGAATCCATAACATGGAAGAGGCAATAAAACCAGGCAACTTCTTTATTCTTACTAGTGCTGTCAAGAGAGTTTTGGGTTTTGGTAACGAAAACAACACATTCAAGTGTGTCCCGGTGTGATGAGTTATTTACAACTTATGTGCCAAATTGTAATGCACAACAGAGAAAACAAAAATTACCTATGAAAAGTTTCAAAAATTGTCCCTCTAGCCCGATAAACAGGTATGTGTGTGTGTGTGTGATGCATATTATTTATGTCTTGGATTGGATTAGGCTCTTCACCAATCAACTAATGACCCAATTCAACATGAAAGGGAAGGGCAAAAAAGACAAAATAGGATTTGAAGACAAGACATTGTTTACGGCAATAAAAATTATGGTCATTTAAAAAAAAAATTGTATGTATATGTGTGTGGAATGCTTAATATCAGGCTTGATGTAGTTTTACTTGATTTGTGATTTAATAACCATTTCATTTACTTGATTCGAGTACTTGATTTTCAACTATGTATTCTATCTCTGCTGCAAGCTAAACCACAACAGCGGCGTTTGTATTTATTTATTTTACATGTGGATTTTTTTGCTTTGATTGTAGCTGCTGTCATGAACTGGGATGCCGCTGCAACAGAGGCCCAAATAAAGTCTGCTGCATCAGCTGAAACATGCCCCCGGGAGAGACTCGGGGGTGGTGGCTATTAATCTTGAATTCAGGAGCCACATTTTGTTAATCGTTATGTTATGTTATACTGTTGTGTTAATTTATAAGTTTACTGTTCTGTCTTTTAAGATTTATTGTGTTATTGTGTTAATTTATAATTTACTGTTCTGGCTGTGAAATTTGGTTCAGCAGAACAAAATAGTAATAAAAATGTAGTATGTGAATTTTAATAGTTGATTTCTTGGAGTGGTCAGTTTACAGGAAAATGGTAAGCAGTTTATTGCCATTATATTGATAAGATATAAAAATGCAGTATATAGAGTACACAGTTATTCAATTAAATATTCAATATTCTTTAAAATCTTATTTGGGTCTATGGTCTGAAGTTTCATGACACGACAACCATTAACAATGATTAACTGGGTTTTTCTCAGTGAGAACTGCCACTGTTTTGAAGTAAACATTTTTTTACAGTTGGATCCATGCAAATATGCACAGTTGGGAGTTCAATGGGTCTTTAACAGTCGTTGACATTTCTACTACAGAAAACGCGTCTAATGCAACTTTTAGTCTGTCTGCCTTCTAGTCTGGCTGACTAACAATTATGTCTGTAGCACAACTTTAATAGACGTCTATACAATGTCCTGAAAAGACGTACTGTATAATAAACAGTCATTCTGGCTCCTGTGAGGATGTCTTCTTGAGGTCTAACAATTACGTCTGTAGCATGTCTATAATTGACATCTATACAATGTCCAGAAAAGACGTTAAAAAAAAAACTTTCATTCTGAAAGTTACTTTTTTTTTTCATTACAGAATGGCATCAAGAGGAACACCCCCATACTCAACAGAACCAATTAGAGTCCTAATTGTCCGTAGCCTCTCATTTAAGAGGGTTGAGGGCATCATCCAAGCTGACCAAAACGGACCACAAGTCTTGCTGCCTAATTAGAAATTACTCACTAAACAAAAAATATGGGAAAGACTGCCTTGTGGTTGATCATCGATCAAAGATTTTCAAAACGAGCCTCATCCCATTGAGTGATCAGCAGAGGAAGGCAGCAAAAGATGGGGGAAGAACATGATTTGTTCACCACAGGAGAATATATATATATATATATATATATATATATATATATATATATATATATATATATATAACATACTGCACCTTTGATGCACAGCTAGCCATAAATTATCCCTTACATATATTCTACATAATTTGCATTTTACTTCTTATTTACCGTTGAAAGTGATAAGAATGACCACATCAGAGACGTGCAGTTCCCGTGCTGGACCTGGACCTTTGCTGCGGGTCAAAAAACATTCAGCGTTACCCTTTGGCATGACGAGGCCCTGGTGCCATTAGGTATTGAAGATGAAGTAGTCTTCACACACCTTCGGGTATCAAGTGCACAAATGAAGTTCAACTCATCCTCCTACACCACAATTAAGGTACCGTAACCCTAAACAACACTTTAAGTAGGAATGATCTGTATGACAGTTTTTAATAAAAACTCACAAAACTCACTCTCTCTCTCTCTCTCTCTCTCTCTCTCACTCTCTCACATACACACACAGAGAGAAATATGAGACTGTAACGGAAAATTGAGAATATGTGGAATAAAATCAATGAATCAAAAAAATGGGGAGACATTGGATCCAAAATGCAAAAGTCTCACATTGTTTCTCTCTGGAACACACAGGCACGTGTGTGCGCGCACACACACACACACACACACACACACACACACACACACACACACACGTATTATACAGTAAAACTGGCACTTCAAATTACCATTTAAACCAAACAAACAAACAAAAAACTTGACAAAAGCAGTCTTTGAGAATCTCTAAATATATATTCAAATCAACAACCTAAAAAAAAGGGAGAAAATATATGCAAAAACAACTGCCTTTCTATAGGGATCTGTATATCAATCTAGTGGTTAACTATGGTATTGCATGAAATTATTGCTCACTACTCCCACCAGGTGGCACAAATCTGACTTTAAAAAAAAAGGATTTTAAAGGTGCCCTCGAATGAAAAATTGAATTTATCTTGGCATAGTTGAATAACAAGAGTTCAGTACATGGAAATGACATACAGTGAGTCTCAAACTCCATTGCTTTCTCTTTCTTATGTAAATCTCATTTGTTTAAAAGACCTCCGAAGAACAGGCAAATCTCAATATAATACCGACTGTTATATAACAGTAGGGGTGTACGCCCCCAATATTTGCATATGCCAGCCCATGTTCCCAACATTATG